>NC_036842.1:15683683-15714519 GCF_002910315.2 Salvelinus sp. IW2-2015
CGGAGAGAAACCAGAACAAGCCAGCAACACATGCCGTCAGCTCCGTCTCTCTCTCTCTCTCTCTACTCTCTCTCTCTCTCTCTCTCTCTCTCTCTCTCTCTCTCTCCTCTCATGAGGGAGATGTGATATAAAGGCATGCACACATGTAACTGCGCACACACACACACACACCTCCTCCCACATGCCCTCCCCTATAAAAACCATCACCACAGCAGTCTGTGGGCGCTGAGCTGAAGAGATGGAACGGTGCGGTGGAGGATACTGAACACTGCCCATAAACCAAACTCACCCTCTGCTAGCTGAGGAGAGGATAAAAACACAGGCAACAGGTTCTCGCTGAACCACCTCCATCAATATTGTGTAGCCATAAAAAAAAGACGAAATGCTGAAGCAGAAGAGAGTATGGCAGTCCCTGTCGATTCACATAGTGAACATTCCTGTTTATGCAGGGAGTTATTGTTGTCTTCACATAATGGGTGGTAGGTTCTCCCAAGACTTTATGTTCTGTAGTCAAATCTTCTATTGTTTTCAAGCCTTACATTCTGGCCTTGCTGCATATCTGAATGTGTGAATATTCTTGGAAAAGTATTTCAATAATGAGTACAAAGCGGAGATTGGGCGATTTCCTCATTCAATAAATGCCTGCAGCTGTGATACAATCAGATGCATTGATGTTGACATTTCTGTAATTAAAACGAGTAAGAGCACACAACACAGACACCGAGAGATTGGAGTTTCAGAAAGTCTGCTTGGTGATGCAACGCACTCATTTCAGGCTAAAGTGCATGTAACTTCACAACATATACCTCCAGTAACTTGGTGATAGATTAGCTCATATCAAAACCATGTAACTAATGCAGTCGGCCTTGTTCTATCACCATGTATTAGCGTGCATGGTTGGGTGGCTTTACCAAACAACATTACATGTTCATGTTATTCCATTAAGTTAACATTGAATCATTTCATTCGATTCTCAAGAGTTTTCTAATACACTGATATGACGGTAGATAACTGTTACTGTGGTTACGCCACTATTAGCACCTCTATGCCCACTAGTAGCCACGGTAGTGCTGTTTACCGTGGTGTTTCACAGGGTGAGGTGTTGAGGTGTGACTGGCAGGCCTAACCCTCTGTCTCATTAGATAGGATGAGGACAGATCACTCTGGGTACCTACCGTCTCCCTGATTCACATCTTTATGAGCTTTCTCACTGTGCTGTGTGATTACAGTGGCACCTCTATTTTTAGACACAGCAGGATGAAATGTTCTGCTCTCTTTTCATGTCATTATCATCCCACATTTACATGTTGGAATCCATGCAAAGCTGTCCTTCAGCATCAGACAGATATCATGAGCAAGGAGAAAGGATTTGCCTCTATTTTATTAGATGAAGCCGTCAGAAAATGGCTGAGAGCTTCTTAGCTTTTATGATGATTGATAATGAAGAAAATCAGGTTTTATTCTGTACATTATCTTTACCCGTTAGATGAGAATTAATGTTCTTGTAAGATTATTTTATAAGTGTATTATTTTGTTAAACTAACTCAGTTATTTTATATGGTACTTTTATGCATTTCTGAAATGTGTTGAATTTGTTATTTACCTGGTAACAATGCATTAATGAAGTTGCAATAGCTTTATTGAAACAGGAAGTGACAGACAGTCTTGAGTTGTGGCTGATGGTGTTCAATGTGATTTGACCATAGAAGCTGCTACATAGTGTTCCGTCTCTATCCAGTCCTTGCTCCTACAGAATGTCATCCATCCACCTGTACACATACCCTCAACTTACATTCGGAATAATGTTTGCAGTAATTAACACACTGGACTTGTTTTGCAATGCTAAATAGGAAAAAAATGGTTGCAGCGCAAACACTGTTGATACATCACTGTGTTGACGTTTTAATTAAGGGAGTAATGTTTGATTGCAGTCAGTGGATGATCTCCCTTCAAACCATACACATTAGGTAGGACAGCTTTCACAATGAAACTTTTTAAAGCCGCACTTGGTAAGATGTGAGTCATGCTACCTCTGAGTAGCGCAGTAATTGATAGAATAGAATGATCTTGATCTTGGGTAAACAAATGTTACAGAATGTACACACTCAGGCCACACAGGAAAGTAGCTGTACCCCCGCACATTCACTCAGTACCCCCTGTATATAGCCTCGTTATTGTTGTGTAATTTTATTGAGTTACTTTTCATTAAATGTTTTACTTTAGTTTATTCAGTAAATATTTTCTTAACTCTATTTCTTGAGCTGCATTGTTGGTTGAGGGCTTGTAAGTAAGAATTTCAAAGTAAGGTCTACACCTGCTGTATTTGGCGATTGTGAGTGTAACAAATACAATTTSATTTGATTTAATGGTAACATACACTAGGAAAACAGATTACAGGCTTTAACAACCTTATTGCAGTTCAAGCCGCTCTGAGTGAATGTGGCATTCAACACATAATTGCAGGCTCTATGTAAATGACTATGACATATCAAGCTTACTCAATTAAACCTGATGGCCTTGTAAGTACAGTGCCTTCAGAAAGTATTCACACCCTTTGACATTTTCCACATTTTGTTGAGTTACAACCCGAATTTAAAATGGAATAAATATATTTTTTGGGCCACTGGCCTACACACAATACCTCATAATGTCAAAGTGAAATTATGTTTTTTCAAAATGTTTACAAATAAATAAAACATTTAAAGCTGAGGCTTGCGTTAATAAGAATTCAAGCCTAAATGACTTCAGGAGTAAAATTTCCTTAACAAGTCGTATAATAAGTTGCATGGACTCACTCTGTGTGCAATAATAGTGTTTAACATGATTTTTTTTTATGAATACCTCATCTCTGTACCTTGCACATACAATTATCTGTAAGGTCCCTCAGTTGAGCAGTGAATTTCAAACACAGATTGGACCACAAACACCAGGGAGGTTTTCCAATGCCTTGCAAAGTGTGCATATTGCTTAATACCATTTTTTTTATATATAAAAGAAGCAGACATTGAATATCTCTTTGAGCATGGTGAAGTTTTAAATTACAGGCATCCTTCCTAACTCAGTTGCCAGAGAGGAAGGAAACCGCTCTGGGATTTCAATTTGAGGCCAATGGCGACTTTAAAACAGTTATAACGTGGCAAAGAAATTCTCTTTTTGTCCTGAATACAAATGGTTATGTTTCGGGCAAATCCAATACAACGCATTACGGAGTACCACTCTCCATATATTAAAGCATAGTGGTGGCTGTTTCATGTTATGGGTATGCTTGTATTCGTTAAGTACTAGAGAGTTTTTCAGGATAAAAAAGAAACTGAATGGATGGAGCTAAGCACAGGCAAATCCTAGAGGAAAACTTTGTTCAGTCTGCTTTCCACCAGACACTGGGAGATTAATTCACCTTTCAGCAGGACAATAACCTAAAATCCAAGGCCAAATCTACACTGGAGTTTCATACCAAGAAGACAGTGAATGTTTCTGAGTGACCGAGTTATAATAAAATAAAAAAGTTGTAGGGTTAGGGTTAGGGTTAGTTGTAGGGTTAGGGTTAGGAGCTAGGGTTAGGTTTAGGGTTAGGATAAAGTTTAGGTTTTTGGGTTAGGGTTAGGGTTAAGGTTAGGGTTAGGGTAAGAGTACGGGTTAGGATTAGGGTTAGGTTTAGGGTTAGGGGTTAGGGAAAATAGGATTTTGAATGGGACTGAATTGTATGTCCCCACAAGGTTAGCTGTACAATACTGTGTGTGTGTGTGTGTGTGTGTGTGTGTGTGAGATATTTCACATTTCCATACGCCTCCACAAACATTATAAAGAAAGAAAGAAAATGATAAACTTTTTAAAATGCCTACAAAGAAGTTTGAATCTCAGGGTTCTTGTTGATGTAAATCGCTACAGTAAAAACAAGTATACATTATTAAAATGCTAATTAGCTTGCATGCTCCTTGAAACTTCAATACTTTTGTTTACCACTAAATGGCAAATGTCTTGTGTTTTTAGTTTCAAATCACCTCCCACTCCTGCTTTGCAATTGCCTTAAAGGATCAAGAGTGCTACAATTACTGTTGTTTTCTCTTGAATAATAGAAAATGTGAACTGTACGATTTGAGAGTGAGCTGAATGCACAAACATTTTCTTCTATTTCTTTTTCACTTTTGAAGAGAGCAGATGTCCCCATATGTATTGTTCATTATACTGTACTTTAAGTTGAAAAAAATAATCAAAGGACTATGGTGTTTTACCTACTCCTGTAACACTCTCACTCTTTCTCTCTCTATTCTATACAGTACCAGTCAAAAGTTTGGGGTATGAATCATTTCTGAAGGCACTGTACATTTGGTCAATGAATGATTTAATTAAACTATTTGGTGAGTTTCAGAGGTTACCTTTTATATACTTTTATATCAAATATAAATAATATACAGTACCAGTCAAACGTTTGGACACACCTAACAGTGTTTTTCTTTATTTTTACTATTTTCTACATTATAGAATAATAGTGAAAACATCAAAACTATGAAATTACACATATGGAATCATGTAGTAACCAAAAAAGTGTTTCACAAATCAAAATATATTTCAGATTTTAGATTCTTCAAAGTAGCCTCCCTTTGCCTTGATGACAGCTTTGCACACTATTGGCATATAAACATCTCATATACATAAGTATTCACAACCCCTGAGTCAATACTTTGTAGACGCACCTTTGGCAGCAATTACAGCTGTGTGTCTTTCTTGGTAAGTCTCTAAGAGTTTTCCACACCTGGATTGTGCAACATTTGCCCATTATTCTTTTAAAATTCTTCAAGCTCTTTCAAGTTGGTTGTTGATTATTGCTAGATAACCATTTTCAGGTTTGAACCAGGGACTGTAGTGACATCTCTTGCACTGAGATGCAGTACCTTAGACCGCTGTGCCACTCGGGAGCCCCAGTTACAGATCTGACTTACCTCTACTTGAAAATCTATGGCATGACCTGAAAATGGTTATCTAGCAATAATCAACAACCAACTTGAAAGAGCTTGAAGAATTTTAAAAGAATAATGGGCAAATGCTCGTTAAAGCATAGAGAGGGGCATGACTGGTGGACAATGTTAAAACTTGTATCAGTAATAGGTTATTGCTAATAATGATTGATTATGTAAGTAGGCATACATAATGTTACCACAACTGGAAGTGACAAGAGGGATTTTTTAAATTAAAAAGCCACAAGCCATCTTTGGTAGTATATGGGCTCACATTTGATTAGAAATCCCAATTTACATATTGTCCATTCTGTTCTAAATTGAAAAAGATTGTTGAATAAACATTTTCTCTCATCTGCTATTTTGAGACTTGTTTCCTTCCGCTGAAATAGATTGGACAGGCACGGTGACATTTTCAACACCATGGTCATTAGCATGTGGCCAAGGTCTAGCGGTTAGGCTGGCCTGTGACCAAATAGCTCCCAGAGTTTAACTTCTCTAGTGGATGCATCACCATAAAGTGGTATGATACATTAAATAGGGACAAACAAGATTCTGTGCTCACTAAAGAAATGGAAGTAATTGGGTGCGACAATTGGTGAATAAGGTTGTGTGGATAATGAGGTGTTTGGACTAGGAAGACTTTGCCACGCATACACCACACTGACCTTAGTGTCCTGTCTCTCTGGGGTATGGGTGGGAGGGCTCCGTCAGAGTGCAGGGTAGACAGAAACACTAATCCCTGCCCGGCCACAAAGTGAACCTGGGAGGCAGCAGGGCCTAGCAGTCAAGCCCTCTGAGCCCCAGGTAAACTCTGAGTGCAGAGAGGAGAGGAGCAAACCTCTAAGAGTGACCTTGCTCTGGGTACCCAGGGGGATGATGGGAGGATGAGGGAGGGTGAGAGACCACAGGCTCTGTGGTTCTATCTCTGCTCTGTCAGGCCCAGTCAGGCATTAAAGCCCTCCCCCAAGAGGTCAGCAGACTCAGTGCACATGTCCGTAATGAGCTATGGACTAAATTATGTAGCATGTTTACTATCACTTTTAGAGACCGTTTAAAGAGGGCAGAGATACAGCTACTCTTCTGGAAATAACATAAACGCATGGCCTTTTTATCATGTCATTAGCGTTGAATAAAATCATATTTGGCAACTCTGAACTGTGGACATGCATTAGTGGAACAGAATGTTAGGAAGCCCAGATGGTAGGATGACACCATGTTAAAATCACAGGAAATGAATCATGCTAGAGCACTGAAACAGCCCCAACTTGTGATTGTCCACGTACATGCCAGTTGGGCCAAATGTTCAAGTGTGTTTACACACGGATGAATAAAGTATTACTGTATTTCATGCATTTGTCTACTTCTTTATACAGTAGTGCTCACCTTCCACATAGGACCATACTTATCCTTTTAAATGATTATCTATTGGGCCTTGTAGTAGACTACATTATCAGGCTAGTGAAATGGTGTATTCAGTAGAGCACGTGTAAAGAGTCTCTCTCCCTCTCCCTTTCCCTCCCTCTCTCCCTCACTGAGAGAGAAAGAGAGTGTGGGTGCTGTTCAGCCTACCTGCTCCGGGAGGAGGTCAACTCAGAGCCAGGGAGCTTTGTCAATGTATCACATTTCCTTGTAGCGATAAACTCCAGCACAATTCCTTCAAAGACGTTGCTAATGCACGCGGAGAGGGTCGCACCCACACGCCAGGATTTTCCAAACAGAGGAACATGCACCATGCCCAGTGAGTGGGGTGCCTGGGCCTCTCCCACTGTGGAAAAGGGGATTTAGAGTCTCACTAGCTCTGTGCAATGCTGAGTGCAACATGAAAGAGGAGCAGGCCTTTAGTCATGGGCCTTTAGTCATCTAACCCAATACACACTGTGCCAAGCCACGATGAGAGAGAGAGAGAGAGGCCATGTCTAGTTTCCAGGGAGATGTCTCCAGATTGTAAAAGGGAGGGAAGGTAGACAGAGCAGAAAATAGAGCGTGAGGGTAAATGAAAAGAGGTGTGTTAAGTTATTAATCAAACGTGTTACAGCCTACTGAACCTACTTATCATCATCTCAGTTGAAGGGGAGAAGCCAGCCACATTCTGTTACATGCTACCGGAGTCAGAGCAGTGCTGCTACCGAAGATGCCTTATCACTTGCCAATATACACACTACCTTGGCTTGCTTGTAAGCTTGAGATGTTTTTAATTAGTCATTCAGTGAAATTCGGTTTTACATAAACATATTGGGGATAATCGCAAAAAGAGAAAAAATAAGTGCCAAGGAGATTATAGTGATCTGAAGGGCCCATACTGTATTGTAATGATTTTTTGTGATATTTTTTTTAAAGGTTGAGATTTGATGCCGGTATCATTTTGTCATCTTGTAGATAGAGAAATATATGCATTAAAGACCTCTCATTAAATATTGATTGGACCAATGAAAAATGAAATGATTTTCAATTTAAGAGAACGATTTGTGCCCTTGTGGGTTTTATTCAATATTCGTCTCACTGAATGAACTCAGTATTTCACACTGTGATTTCCTTTGGGTCCACTCACTTTCCCTGGAAAAAAGGTTGTACATTTTGTTGTGTTCATAAAAAAAGTAGCACAGAAATAGAGTCGCTAACAGCCTGTAAAGCCATATCTTTAGATGCTTGAACAAGATACAATAGACCTTATATAGCAGAATGGCCAAAGGCTTCTCCTCATATCTGGTAAGTATGATATGGTTAATATGATCCCTTTGAATTAACATAATTACACAATTCCTTTAGCAAATTCTCTTTCAATACACTCTTCAGCAGCACAATGATAAAAATGCAGTGCACATAATGTTACTTCTCTAAGTCCTATCAACATTGGCAAAGGCACTACTTGCTTTGAGAGAGATGCGTTGTAAAGATACATTATTTTCATTGAGGCAATGTAATTCCCTCCTGGTGCTCCTGTACATGGTAGTACATGACACATTTTCATCTAATAACATTTACCAATAAATGTTTTATAATGTACGGATTTAGCTTTTGTTATGTAAATGAAGAGCATGGGAGTTGTGTGTGGTTAATTATTTTGACATTGTCTCAAGAAATTATTTACACATATAGGGCAGGAATTGTCTCACACGCAACAGCCGTCTCATTAACCAGGAACGATGGGGTTACCTCATTGTTTGTCACTGAAGGAAATGAATCATTAATGATGACCTGGAAAGGAATTACAAATTTGGTCCGAAAGCTATTATGTTAATATAAATCTTAATTATGTGCCAAATGTCATAAGTATTAAAATTGCCATGCTATTCCACCAATGCAAAGCTTTAGTTTGGACACTCTGGGGCTCTTTGACTCAAGGAAAGTTTAGACTAGACATGTCATAATCATGCATACATGGCCAAGGGAAGAGTATGATAAACATCCTCTCCATTAGTGTTTGGCACCAGACCACTGCTGTGGGGAGCTGAAGTGCATCATGCTCATTTAGACATTGGATTCCAAGCAGAATCTTGGTGAAAGGCCAAGACGCCCAGAGGCACAGCCCAGTCCACTTGCCAGAGCCCCAATGGCCACAACGCCATAGCCAACATCCAGTTGACCATAGCATGCTGTCTAGACCGGGCACGCATGTTGATTTTGTTCATCCACAACAGACGCAATCCAGACACGCAGGTTGAAATATTAAAACAAACTCTGAACCAACTATATTCATTTGGGGACAGATCGAAACACATGAAACATTCAAGGCCATTTAGCTAGCTAGCTTGCTGTTGTTAGCTCATTTGTACTGGGATATAAACATTGGGTTGTTATTCTACCTTTTTCGATTTTTGTAGAGTTTTCACCCATTTTGAGTCACTCAAAATTGTGTGTTCTCTTCTCCAACATTTAATCCACAAATAAAAGGGGAAACTAATACAGTTGAGGTCGGAAGTTTACATACCTTAGCCAAATACATTTAAACTCAGTTTTTCACAATTCCTGACATTTAATCCTAGTAAAAACTCCCTGTCTTAGGTCAGTTAGGATCACCACTTTATTTTAAGAATGTGAAATGTCAGAATAATACTAGAGAGAATTATTTATTTCAGCTTTTATTTCTTTCATCACATTCCCAGTGGGTCAGAAGTTTACATACACTCAATTAGTATTTGGTAGCATTGCCTTTAAAATGTTTAACTTGGGGCAAACGTGTTGGGTAGCCTTCCACAAGCTTCCCACAATAAGTTGGGTGAATTTTGCCCCATTCCTCCTGACAGAGCTGGTGTAACAGAGTCAGGTTTCTAGGCCTCCTTGCTCACACACGCTTTTTCAGTTCTGCCCACAAATGTTCTATAGGATTGAGGTCAGGGCTTTGTGATGGCCACTCCAATACCTTGACTTTGTTGTCCTTAAGCCATTTTGCCACAACTTTGGAAGTTTGCTTGGGGTCATTGTCCATTTGGAAGACCCATTTGCGACCAAGCTTTAACTTCCTGACTGATGTCTTGGAGATATGTTGCTTCAATATATCCACAAAATTTTCCCGCCTCATGATGCCATCTATTTTGTGAAGTGCACCAGTCCCTCCTCCAGCAAAGCACCCCCACAACATGATGCTGCCACCCCCGTGCTTCACGGTTGGGATGGTGTTCTTCGGCTTGCAAGCCTCCCCCTTTTCCTCCAAACATAACGATGGTCACTATTGCCAAACAGTTCTATTTCTGTTTCATCAGACCAGAGGAATTTCTCAAAAAAAGTACGACTCTGTCCCCATGTGCAGTTGCAAACCGTAGTCTGGCTTTTTTATGGCGGTTTTGGAGCAGTGGCTTATTCCTTGCTGATCGGCCTTTCAGGTTATGTGATATAGGACTCGTTTTTCTGTGGATATAGTTACTTTTGTGCCGGTTTGATCAGCATCTTCAGAAGGTCCTTTGCTGTTGTTCTGGGATTGATTTGCACTATTCGTGCCAAAGTACTTTCATCTCTAGGAGACAGAACACATCTCCTTCCTGAGCGGTATGACGGCCGCGTGGTCCTGTGGTGTTTATACTTGCGTACTACTGCTTGTACAGATGAACGTGGTGCCATTAGGCGTTTGGAATTGCTCCCAAGGATGAACCAGACTTGTGGAGGTCTACAATTCCTTTTCTGAGGTCTTGGCTGATTTCTTTTGATTTCCCATGATGCCAAGAAAAGAGGCACTGAGTTTGAAGGTTGGCCTTGAAATACTTCCACAGGTACACCTCCAATTGACTCAAATGATGTCAATTAGCCTATCAGAAGCTTCTAGAGCCATGACATAATTTTCTGGAATTTTCCAAGCTGTTTAAGGGCATAGTCAACTTAGTGTATGTTAACTTCTGACCCACTGGAATTGTGATACAGTGAATTATAAGTGAAATAATCTGTCTGTAAACAATTGTTGGAAAAATTACTTGTGTCATGCACAAAGTAGATGTCGCAACCGATTGCCAAAACTATAGTTTGTTAACAAGAAATTTGTGGAGTGGTTGAAAAACGAGTTTTAATGACTCCAACCTAAGTGTATGTAAACTTCCGACTTCAACTGTACATGGGTATATGCTCCTAAAAACCAATGAGATGGGAGAGGTGGAACTTGCAGCGCGTCAGGCGTAAAAAAAGATCCAAGTACTAATTGAATAATAGAACCAAATTCTATTTTAACACCTGACTACGCAGACGCGCTTTAGCAGTTTAGATTAAATGATTGAATAACGTGTACATTTATTTTGCAACGCTTGCACACCCAACACGTGTATTATGGTCTCTATGTTATAATGCATATTGTGAGATCATGCCCAAACATTCAATACAGTTTAGATCCAAAGGCCAAAACATGGCCGAAACATTCATATCATTAAAAGGATTTGACATGTAGTTATGTAGGCAATAGACAACATCACATAAACCAAGAGTGCATTAGACACACTCTGGTACCGTAGCACTAGAAATATCCCCATACAGCCTCCAGGCAGCAGGCAGTAGACATGCAACACCCTAATCCCTACCTATACCTGCAGTTGTATTGTAAATAACCCCATGTAATACAAAACTGTCTTTATGTTCCACAACCATGTTGTGACCATGTTGCAACCACAACCACAGTGACTTATGCTGCCATGGGTAACATCTTCCGACCGCTGGGATCCAATCTGCCCAGAAACAGAAGTGAATGCATGTGAATCTTAAACATTGTTTTTCAAATTATTCATGAAAGCAGGTCGTGACCTATATTGAAACAACGGTAAGGCCTATATATGGCGATAGGATATACTCAGGAGATGTATACAGTGCCTTCAGAAAGTATTCACACCCCTTGACTTTTTCCACATTTTGTTGTGTTACAAACTGGGATTAATATTGACAACGATCTACACAAAATACTCTGTAATGTCAAAGTGGAAGAAAAATTATAACATTTGTCAAATAAATTATGACAAATAAATCACTCATATCTTCATTAGATAAGTATTCAACCCCTTGTTAGAATCACCTACAGAGGGTAGTGCGTACGACCCAGTACATCACTGGGGCTTCCAGTACCAATCTCCATATTTCCAAGCGTAGTCGTGGCTGCATCATGTTATGGGTATGCTTGTAATCGTTTTTGGTTTTTTCATTCTCGTAACATTGCAAAAATCTGAAACTTTTTGTCCAAAAATGGTGCAGAAAAGCTAATCCATGCTTTTGTCACTTCTAGAGTAGACTACAGCAATGCTCTACTTTCCGGCTACCCGGGTAAAGCACAAAATAAACTTCAGTTACTGTTAAACACGGCTGCTAGAATCTTGACAAGAACCCCAAAATTGGATCATATTACTCCACTGCTAGCCTCTCTACACTGGCATCCTGTTAAGGCTAGGGCAGATTAAGGTTTTACTGCTAACCTACAAAGCATTACATGGGCTTGCTCCTACATATCTCGCCGATTTGGTCCTGCCATACATACCTACGGTCACAAGACGCAGGCCTCCATATTGTCTCTAGAATTTCTAAGCAAACAGCTGGAGGCAGGCCTTTCTCCTATAGAGCTCCATTTTTATGGAATGGTCTTCCTATCCATGTGAGAGACGTAGACTCGGTCTCGACCTTTAAGTCTCTATTGAAGACTCATCTCTTCAGTAGGTCATATGATTGAGTGTAGTCTGTTCCAGGGATACGAAGGTGAACCGCAAAGGCACTGGAGCGACAAACCGCCCTTGCTGGTTCCCCTCTCTCCACTGGGATTCTCTGCCTCTGACCCTATTACGGGGGCTGAGTCACATGCTTACTAGTGCCATTCCAAGCCGTCCCTAGGAGGGGTGTGGCACTTGAGTGGCTTGAGTCACTGACGTGATCTTCCTGTCCAGGTTCCCCTCAGGTTTGTGACATGGGGGAGATCTTCGTGGGCTATACTTGGCCTTGTCTCAGGGTAGTAACTTGGTGGTTTGCAGATATCCCTCTAGTGGTGTGGGGGATGTGCTTTGGCAAAGTGGGTGGGGTTATATCCTGCCTGGTTGGCCCTGTCCAGGGGTGTCATCGGACAGGGCCTACTGTGTCTCCTGACCCCTCCTGTCTCAGCCTCTGGTAGCTATGCTGCAATAGTTTGTGTCGGGGGCCCAGGGTCAGTCTGTTATATCTGGAGTAATTCTCCTGTCTTATTCAGTGTCCTGTGCGAATTTAAGTATGCTCCCTCTAATTTTCTCTCTCCCTCTCCCTCCCCTCCCGGAGGACCTCAGCCCTGGGACCATGCCTCAGGACTACATGGACTGATGACTCCTTGCTGTCCCCAGTCCACCTGGTTGTGCTGCTGCTCCAGTTTCAACTATTCTGCCTGCAGCTATGGAACCATGACCTGTTCACCGGACATGCTACCTTGTCCCGGACCTGCTGATTTTGACTCTCTCTCTACTGCACCTGCTGTCTCGAACTCTGAATGCTCGGCTATGAAAAGCCAACTGACATTTACTCCGGAGATGCTTACGTGATGCACCCTCTACGACCACTGTGATTATTATTATTTGACCCTGTTGGTCATCTATGAACGTTTTAACATCTTGGCTATATACTGTTATAATCTCCACCCGGCACAGCCAGAAGAGGACTGGCTGCCTCTCAGAGTCTGGTTCCTCTCTAGGTTTCGTCCTAGGTTCCTGCCTTTCTAGGGAGTTTTCCCTAGCCTACATCTGCATTGCTTGTTTTTCGGGATTTTAGGCTGGGTTTCTGCATAGCACTTTGTGACATTGACTGATGTAAAAAAGGCCTTATAAGTACATTTGATTGGTTGATTGATAGTGCCTTGTTGCAAACAAGATGCATGTTTTGGAATATTTGTGTTCTGTACAGGCTTCCTTCTTTTCAGGCTTCCTTTTTTCCACCTTTTCTATTAGGTTAGTATTGTATTGAGTAACTACAATGTTGTTGACCCATCCGTTTTCTGCTATCACAGCCATGAAACTCGTTAACTGCTTTAAAGTCACCATTTGCCTTATGGTGAAATTCCTGAGCAGTTTCCTTCCTCTCTGGCAGCTGAGTTAGGTAGGACACCTGTATTTTTGTGGTGGCTAGGTGTATTGATACACCATCCAAAGTGTAATGAATAACTTCACCATGCCTAAAGGGATATTCAATGTCTGCTTTTTAATTTTTTACCCATCTACCATTAGGTGCACTTTGCGAGGCATTGGAAAACCTTTCTGGTCTTTGTGGTTGAATCTATGTTTGAAATTCACTGCTTGACTGAGGGACCTACAGAAAATTGTATGTGTGCGGTACAAAGACAATGTAGTCATTCACAGTGGTGTAAATTACTTAAGTAAAAATACTTAAAAGTACTACTTAAGTAGTTTTTTGGGGTCTCTACTTTACTTTATTATTCATATTTTTTACAACTTTTATTTCAATACATTCCTAAAGAAAATAATGTACTTTTTACTCCATACATTTTCCCTGACACACTGAAGTACTCGTTACATTTTGAATGCTTAACAGGAGAGGACAATGGTCAAATTCAGGCACTTATCAAGAGAACATCCCTGGTCATCCCTACTGCCTCTGATCTGGCGGACTAAATACAAATGGTTTGTTTGTAAAGATATCTGAGTGTTTGAGCATGCCCCTGGCTATCCATACATTTTGAAATTATTTATACTTATATTTTAGCGATTACATTTACTTTTGATACTTAGGTATATTTAAAACAAAATACTTTCAGACCTTTACTCAAGTAGTATTTTACTGGGTGACTTTCACTTTTACTTGAGTCCTGACTATCGCCCCGTAGCACGCACAGCTGTAGAAAATGAAATTATTTACACATAGTGCAGGAATTGTCTCACACATTTTTACTCCTGAACTTATTTTGGCTTGCCATGACAAAAGGGTTGAATACTTATTGACTCAAGACATTTAAGCTTTTGATTTGTAATGTATTTGTAAAAATTTCAAAAAACATAATTCCACTTTGACATTATGGGGTATTGTGTGTAGGCCAGTAACCAAAAATCACAATTTAATCCATTTTAAATTCAGGTTGTAACACAACAAAATGTGGAAAAAGTCAAGGGGTGTGAATACTTTCTGAATGCACTACTAGAAAGTAAAGTACTATCTACTCAGAGACTAAGAGTGCAGTAGCAGGCTCTGGTATGGTTGAATCAAGTTCATGCTCTGACAGCCGGGAATAAGGGTCCTTAGCTTCTCAAGGACCAGGTTGAGGTAGAACTGTCTGGAACATCTATAACCAGTTAGCAGCAAGCATGTAAAGTTCAAACTCTCTAATCACAGATAACTTTACTCAAGTGTAACCCATGTCCACCCTATTACAGTAAGCACCTCTTACTAGCCCAATATCTGTAGTGAACACTTTCTGCAGTGTCTATTATATTTCTCACAATGAAGATGTGTTCTGTAGATTGTTTGCCTTGGAGCAAGAGAGAGAGAGGGTGGAGTAGAGTGTAGGTCAGGGTGTGGGGTCAGGTCAACCTGTTCTGTTTGTGTTGCATTGTGCTCTGTGCTATCAACGTGATTACAGTACCTTACTTGTCGACACACAGATTCCCTTCGACAGCAGCAAGGTCAGGCTCCAACCAGCCAGGCAAGGGCTGAGAAATCAATGCCGGCATCCCGTTGCATCGTGTTTCTTGCTGTGTGTCTGACTCTGAATCCCCCTGGGATGTGTGCTATGCTTCTCTCCTCAGATAGGCAGGATGTCAGAGCTACCAGGAGGAGACTTCTCCAGGGAGTCGTTTAGCCACTGCAACACCCAAAAACACGTCCCAGATGCGGGTCAGACTGATCTCAAGGGCCAGGGGCTCCACTGACATTCCCAGTCAGTCTGTAGAAGGAGACTTGGCTGTCAGGCTCAAACACATGCAGAGGACTCACATGAAGGCAGTAGGGAAAAACAGGGATTACAGCATTGGTCACAAGTACTGTTGGTATGTAGAGTGCAGGAACTGGGTCAGGACAGAGCCTACGGGTGCTAATCAAAGCATGTGAGCGGAGTTGAGCAGTTGGAAATCCCGCTCATCGCTCACAGGAAGAAAAAAACTTCAGCTCTAAATTCACTCCATTCATTAAAATCACAATTTAACCAACACCCATCTATTTTTGTGACTACCTGAACCTACCAATTGGTTTTGAAGTATTGAAACCGAAGCATATGGACTTGAATGAAAACTATTTGAATAAACATGAAAAGGTGAATGTAAGAAGCGAACATAATTTAAAATAGGCTACATGTCATATTACACTGCATATTAACACTCTAAATAGGTCAGGAGCCAGACAGCGAGCCTAAGAAGGAACGTAAATGAATTATTTAGGCTATATTATTTCAATTGTTTCAAAACTATAGCCTACAAAGATATACATTGTGAAGCATTTGCAAGTGCGAGACAATAGGCTGCTAGGGACATAAAGCGCTCGTGCTCACCATTTAAACAACATTTTGTTGTATTAAATCATTAGTCTATAAATTGAGCATATAGGCTGTGATTCACTTAGAATTAAATACATTAAATGAAAAATTACGTATTAGTGCCTTTGAATTCATTTTTTTAATTCATTTTTTGAAACACAAATTTGTAAAAAATATTTTTTCTATAGGTAGGCCTAAAGGTGTTATGTAAAATAACCCAATCATAACAGAACGCTCCTTGAATGTGGGAATATACCAGGCCTATTGGGCCAAAATCAATTATGGTCTATTGTATAGATAATAGAACGAAGATGAACTAAATGTTTTAAGAGACCAGATATTTTGTTTATAAACACCTTTCTTCAATGACACAGTTATCTACCCAGCTCGTTCTTTTCTTTTAGCATGTGCATGTAGTAAGTACACCATCGTGCTTTTGGGATACGTGTCTTTTCAGATACCACAATGATTCTTTAGTTGTGTACACTATATCACCGCACTACCTCTCTTGGTCCTCATCTTTGTAAGTCACCTAGATTTAGCACCTGTGTGTTTTATCAGTTTCTTTATGAAAATATTTAGCGAACTCCATGACAGTAGCTAAAGCAAGTGGCTCTAGCAACACACAAGTAGACTACAAATGCATGCTGGGGCGGGCATGCCCTGAGCTCGTAAAGTGAGCGCTACTGGAGCAAAATTGGAGTGGGCGAGAAGGCTGATGCTCCAGCCTTTGGGAATTTCGCTTCACACTCCAGTCAAATTGGGCACTCTCCTTGCTCCAGCTCCGCTCACATACTCTGGTGCTGATATTATGACAGCCATTATTATTATTATTTTGAAATGATTTATTTGTCATTTAGCAGACACTTATCCAGAGCAACTAGGGTCTAAGTGCCTTGACAGATTTTTCACATAGCCAGCTAGGGGATTCAAACTAGCGACCTTTTGGTTCCTGGCCCAACGTGCTTAACTGCTAGGCTACCTGCCTCCCCCATCAACCAACAACTGCCATGTCTCCACGCAAGGCTCCTTTACCAGCTATCAGTGCTATATAAAACTAAAACTAATGTGAACGCTTTGTTTTATTCACATTGCCATTGGAAAACCAAGGCGTAAGCAAACTGCACACAGAGTAATGCACAGAGTAAGACACATTTCCACGAATGAGCCAGGCAGTAAGAGATATATGACCTTAGGTCATCAATGTTTACTCTGATTGGCTCATGTCAGCAATGTACAGTCAAAGCTATTTACTGAACAGTATAGTTAAAAGTCCTCTCCAACCAACACTATCTGATGATTGTCCAACACAAAGATTGAAACCTCTGACCATGGCTTGACCAAGAGGGTTTATTTCAGTTTTTTTTCAATTGCTAACATGCATTGGTCAAAACTGAAGTCACATTGTCAAAACTCTTCACACAGTCAGCGAAACAGAAGTGTATGTGGACCAAACTGTGAATAATTTGTCATTGTTTTCACACAAAATGCATTCAATGACCACATTCTCTGAAACCCATGAACTCTGTTCTCATTCATACTCCACCACCTGCAAAACGATATATTTGCAGCACGTTTTCAAATGCTAACACACCGTTTCCAAAACTGTTAAAAACACATTCAAAACAGAATGATGGCAAATGTTGTGCATTTCTGCAGTAACCAGATTGAAACATATAGAAAATCTCAGAAGAATATTTAATCATTCTAAACACAGCTGATTGCAATTTCAGCTGAAAGCCTACCCAAGTGTCCTGTTTTTAGTCTCGTTACCAAACAGACAAAAGAGAATGGCTTCGGAATGATCCATGGAAACATGAATCAAGGAAGACAGGTTGGTGGGGAAAGAAGAGTGGCAGGGAGAGGGAGAATGCGTGGAGGACAAAGGAGAGGAAGACCAAGAGCGGTTGTAACGGCTGTCATATTCTTCCTCCTCCTCGGACGAGGAGAGGCGAGACGGATCGGACCAATACGCAGAGTGGTTAGTGTTCATAATGATTTATTATAACGAAAACTGAACACTGAAATACAAAACAAATAAACGAAGTGCAGAAACCTATACAGTACCGTGTGGTGAAAACACTAACACGGAAACAAACACCCACAAAAACACACGTGAAACCCAGGCTGCCTAAGTATGATTCTCAATCAGGGACAACGATTGACAGCTGCCTCTGATTGAGAATCATACCAGGCCGAACACAAAATCCCAACATAGAAAATCACACATAGACAAACCCACCCAACTCACGCCCTGACCAACTAAATAAATACAAGACAAAGGAAAACAGGTCAGGAACGTGACAGCGGTAGTCTGACGAGATAAGGGCCACAATTATTGACCATGTTGTAAACCATGGTCTCTCTGAGAGAGGCTGGTTTAAGGTGCAACCAAATCTGCAGCATTCAACAGTTGCATCAATAGTAGGAATTTTCCGGCAAAACAACAGGTGAGATGTGCATCCTTCAATGATAATTGAACTACATATTACAGTACAGTATGTACACAATTTTACATGTACTGACATTTTGAAATATATTGATTGTTTTGTGTTTTTCAGTAGGATCCAAAGGTTGCCTCCCATAGGAGGGAGAGGCAGAATATTATCAGATGCGCCGGAAATTGCCATTGTTGACATGGTAATTGGCAACAATGCAATAAAACTGCGAGAAATTCGGGACAGAGTGCTGGCAGACAATATCACTTTTGGGAATGTGAATACGGTCAGCACAACGACAATGGCCAGAGTCCTAGAGAAACATAAAATAAGGGTGAAGTAGTTGTACACTGAACCCTTTGAGAGAAACGGTGAACGTGTGAAAGAACATACACCTCTATTCATAATGTAACCAACTGCACTGTTGGTGAAGGGCTTGTAAGTAAGCATTTCATGGTAAAGTCTACACTTGTTGTATTCGGCGCATGTGACAAATAAAGTTTGCTTTGATTTGTAAAGTACTGTAAAACTGTGGATTTACTGTAATTTAGAGAGTAATGGAGATGGAAGCCAGGCAAACTGCACATACATTCATCTTTGTGGATGGAGCTGGATTCAACCTGTCAAAAACAATCCCCAGGGGAAGAAATGTGATTGGACAGAGAGCAACCGTGGATGTCCCAGGCCAGAAAGGAGATAACATCACAATGTGTGCAGCACTGTCCAATGATGGTTTGCTGTGTCACATACCACTCATTGGCCCCTACAATACAGAGAGGCTCATTTATTTTCTGGATGACCTGCATAATCGACTTGTGCCAGCGGAGGAGAGAGGGGCAAGAAACTCCCCTACCTTCATTGTTGTGTGGGATAATGTGGCATTCCACCACTCGGCTGCAGATGTGATGTTGATGAGAACTTGTGGCCAAATGCAGGAGAGAGGGAGAACTAGAACCTTCACAGTACTGTACAGTAATGGTGATTATACTATACATGTTGTTGATATTTTTTTTAAATTATTATTGCAGCCCTGTAATTTCAGGAATTTGTTTTTTGTTTCAACTTTTTATTTTTCACAAGTAAATGACTATATGCAAGGATATAGAAAAAAATAAAGGCTATTGAAGCAAATTGCTGCATTTCTGATTAATTCTTGTTACATATACTTTAGTACAGTTAAAGTGAAAAGGTGCTATTCTTATTCTATAATGAAATACTGATTTATGTGAAAAATCATTCAAACTTAAAAGAGAAAAGTTAATGTATGTAATGCTCCCTGTTAGTGTTTTTGAGGACAGTGTGTTATGAGTGACAACTTATGCTTTCTGAGGGAGAATTGTTGCCAGTGTTATGGTCAAACAAGCTTATTTTGAGACATGTATAAAGTGTTTTGGTGGTTTGAGTTTTGGAGGTGAGATTAACTGTTTGGCCAAGATGCATGTTGGTAATGCAGACTGTGTGAAGAGTTTTGAAAAAGTGGCTTCAGTATTGATCAATGCTTGTTAGCAATTGAAAAAAACTAATGCCAAGAAGGCCAATAGATTCCCTTTCATCCTGTGTCATTATGCTCCTTTTGTATGCATCTCCTCTCCCTCGAGTATTCCATTGTGTCGCACATTAAGAGCACAGCAGCAGTTAGGTCTGCTTTGTTTTGCTTCTCGATGATCAGAGAGAACCATGTTCTCAAGGAGACAGGAGAGATGTGTTGAATGGAATTACAGCGCATTCGCCTCCGTCATTCTTCACTAATTCATGCTCTCTTAATGTACTGACATGTCATGGGGAGAGGTGCATTGTGTTTACATGGCCTTGTATAAACTCAGCAAAAAAAGAAACGTCCCTTTTTCAGGATGCTGTCTTTCAAAGATAATTCATAAAAATCCAAATAACAGATCTTCATTGTATAGGGTTTACACACTGTTTCCCATGCTTGTTCAATGAACCATAAACAATTAATGAATATGCACCTGTGGAACGGTCATTAAGACACTAACAGCTTACAGAAGTAGGCAATTAAGGTCACAGTTATGAAAACTTAGACACTAAAGAGGCCTTTCTACTGACTGTGAAAAACACCAAAAGAAAGATGCCCAGGGTCCCTCATCTGCGTGAACGTGTCTTAGGCATGCTGCAAGGAGGCATGAGGACTGCAGATATGGCCAGGGCAATAAATTGCAATGTCAGTACTGTGAGACGCCTAAGACAGCGCTACAGGGAGACAGGATGGACAGCTGATCGTCCTCGCAGTGGCAGACCACGTGTAACAACACCTGCACAGGATCAGTACATCCGAACATCACACCTGCGGGACAGGTACAGGATGGCAGGGGTGATGGTCGGATTTGCGTTTATTGTCGAAGGAATGAGCGTTACACCGAGCCCTGTATTCTGGAGTGGGATCGATTTGGAGGTGTAGGGTCCGTCATTGTCTGGGGCGGTGTGTCACAGCATCATCGGACTGAGCTTGTTGTCATTGCAGGCAATCTCAACGGTGTGCGTTACAGGGAAGACATCCTCCTCCCTCATGTGGTACACTTCCTGCAGGATCATCCTGACATGACCCTCCAGCATGACAATGCCACCAGCCATACTGCTTGTTCTGTGCGTGATTTCCTGCAAAGCAGGAATGTCAGGGTTCTGCCATGGCCAGCGAAGAGCCCGGATCTCAATCCCATTGAGCATGTCTGGGACCTGTTGGATCGGAGGGTGAGGGCTAGGGCCATTCCCCCAAGAAATGTCCAGGAACTTGCAGGAGCCTTGGTGGAAGAGTGGGGTAACATCTCACAGCAAGAACTGGAAAATCTGGTGCAGTACTTAATGCAGCTGGTGGCCACACCAGATACTGACTGTTACTTTTGATTTTGACCCCCCTTTGTTCAGGGACACATTATTCCATTTCTGATAGTCACATGTCTGTGGAACTTGTTCAGTTTGTCTCAGTTGTTGAATCTTGTTATGTTGATACAAATATTTACACATGTTAAGTTTGCTGAAAATAAATGCAGTTGACAATGAGATGACGTTTATTTTTTTGCTGAGTTTAGTAAGTGACCTTATAAGTGCATGAGAAACACACAGGCCCTGAGGAGAGAGAATCAGGGCCGTACACAACAGAAGACTCAGACATTGTTAAAAGCCCAAAGCAGCCATTTTAAAAATATCAAATCATTTCTGGGTAAGAATGAAGTACCTTACTACATTGGCTTGCGAAAGTATTCACCCCCTTGGCATTTCTTCTATTTTGTTGCTTTACAACCTGGATTTAAAATTGATTTTATTGGGGGGTTGTATCATTTGATTTACACAACATGCCTACCACTTCGAAGATGCAAAATATTTTTTATTGTGAAGCAAACAAAAAATAAGACAAAAAAACTGAAAACTTGAGCGTGCTTAACTATTCACCCCACCGAAGCAAATACTTTGTAGAGCCACCTTTTGCAGCAATTACAGCTGCAAGTATCTTGGGGTATATCTCTATAAGCTTGGCACATCTAGCCACTGGGATGTTTGCCCATTCTTCAAGGCAAAACTGCTCCAGCTCCTTCAAGTTGGATGGGTTCCGCTGGTGTACAGCAATCTTTAAGTCATACCACAGTTTCTCAATTGGATTGAGGTCTGGGCTTTGACTAGGCCATTCCAAGACATTTAAATGTTTCCCCTTAAACCATTCAAGTGTTGCTTTAGCAGTATGCTTAGGGTCATTGTCCTACTGGAAGGTGAACCTCTGTCCCAGTCTCAAATCTCTGGAAGACTAAAACAGGTTTCCCTCAATAATTTCCCTGTGTTTAGCACCATCCATCATTCATTCAATTCTGACCAGTTTCCCAGTCCTTGCCGTTGAAAAACATCACAACAGCATGATGCTGCCACCACCATGCTTCACTGTGGGGATGGTGTTCTCGGGGTGATGAGGTGTTGGGTTTGCACCAGACATAACGTTTTCCTTCTTTCCTCAATTTTAGTCTCATCTGACCAGAGTACCTTCTCCCATATGTTTGGGGAGTCTCCCACATGCCTTTTGGTGAACACCAAATGTGTTTGCTTATTTGAATCTTTAAGCAATTACTTTTTTCTGGACACTCTTCCATAAAGCCCAGCTCTGTGGAGGGTAGGCTTAAAGTGGTCCTATGGATAGATACTCCAATCTCTGCTGTGGAGCTTTGCAGCTCCTTCAGCGTGATCTTTGGTCTCTTTCTTGCCTCTCTGATTAATGCCCTCCTTGCCTGGTCATTGTGTTTTGGTGGGCGGCCCACTCTTGGCAGGTTTGTTGTGGTACCATTATTCTTTCCATTTTTTAATAATGGATTTATTGGTGCTCCGTGGGATGTTCAAAGTTTCGGATATTTTTTTATAACCCAACCCTGATCTGTACTTCTCCACAATTTTGTCCCTGACCTGTTTGGAGAGCTCCTTGGTCTTCATGGTGTCACTTGCTTGGTGGTGCCCCTTGCTTAGTGGTGTTGCGGACTCTGGGGATTTTTTTTCATTTCACTTCACCAATTTGGACTATTTTGTGTATGTCCACTACATGAAATCCAAATAAAAATCTATTTAAATTACGGGTTCTAATGCAACAAAAACAGGAAAAATGCCAAGGGGGATGAATACTTTTGCAAGGCACTGTATAATAGTTTTCCATTAAAATGCTCATTTAATATACTATTGTATTCACTGTAGTGTTTTTGTGGACTTTGCTGTATTATTCACTGTGTCCGCAAAAACACTACAGTAAATACTGTAGTGTAGTAGTTAGTTAACTATAGTTTAAATACTATAGTAAAATAACTGTACTATACACAATTTATATGTAGTAATTAATGTAGTGTTTTTGCAGACTGCAATATACAGGTATATAATCTAGTGTTTTTGTTTAATTACCTTTTACATAGAAGTGGCTTTCTCCTTGAGCAAACAAACTGCAGAGAGGTTTGGAACTCTTTGTTATTGGTATATTAACCAATTTACAGTCTTGTGATGCCACCAGGCAAACCGAAACTCCTGCCCATGCAAACAAGCTGATTAGAAGGTTAGCAGGCTCTGTTGGCAAGTGTCTTCACTGACATTTTCAACCTCTCCCTGACCCAGTCTGTATTACCTACACGTTTCAAACAGACCACAATAGTCCCTGTGCCCAAGAACGCAAAGGTAACCTGTCTAAATGACTATCGCCCCGTAGCACTCACAGTTGTAGACATGAAATGCTTTGAAAGGCTGGTCATGGCTCACATCAACACCTTCATCTCAGACACAATGGACCCACAGCTGACGCAATCTCTAACGGGATCTCTATTGCACTCCACACTGCCCTCTCCCACCTGGACAAGAGGAACATCTATGTGAGAATGCTGTTCATTGATTACAGCTCAGCATTTAACACCATAGTGCCCTGAAAGCTCATCACTAAGCTAAGGACCCTGGGACTAAACACCACCCTCGGCAACTGGATCCTGGACTTCCTGACGGGCCGCCCCAGGTGTTGATGTTAGGCAACAACACATCAACCATGTTGACCCTCAACACGGGGGCTCCTCAAGGGTTCGTTCTTAGACCCCTCCTGTACTCCCTGTTCACCCACGACTGCATGGCCGTGCACATCTCCAACACCATCATTAAGTTTGCTGACGACACACCGGTGGTAGGCCTGTTCACCGACAACAATGAGACAGCCTATATGGAGGAGGTCAGAGACCTGGCAGTGTGGTGCCAGGACAACAACCTATCCCTCAATGTCAGCAAGACAAAGGAACTGATCGTGGACTACAAAAAACAGAGGGCCGAACACACCCCATTCACATCGGTAGCCTTTAGTGGAACGGGTTGAGGCTTCAAATTCCTCGTGTCCACATCACTAAGGATCATGGGTCCACACACATCAACACAGTCGTGAAGAGGGCACGACAACGCCTCTTCCTCCTCAGGAGGCTGAAAAGATTTGGCATGGGCCCTCAGATCCTAAAAAGTTATACAGCTGCACCATTGAGAGCATCTTGACTGGCTACATCACAGCTTGGTATGGCAACTGCTTGGCTTCTGATCGTAAGGCGCTACAGAGGGTAGTGCGTACGGCCCAGTACATCACTGGAGCTGAGCTCCCTGACATCCAGAACTTCTATACCAGGCAGTGTCAGAGGAAGGCCTTAAACTCCAACCACGCAAGTCATAGACTGTTCCCTCTGCAACCGCACGGCAGGCGTTACAGATGCACTGCTAAATACACTGCTCAAAAAAATAAAGGGAACACTTAAACAACACAATGTAACTCCAAGTCAATCACACTTCTGTGAAATCAAACTGTCCACCTTAGGAAGCAACACTGATGACAATAAATTCACATGCTGTTGTGCAAATGGAATAGACAAAAAGGTGAAATTATAGGCAATAGCAAGACACCCCCAAAAAGGAGTGATTCTGCAGGTGGGTGACCACAGACAACTTCTCAGTTCCTATGCTTCCTGGCTGATGTTTTTGTCACTTTTGAATGCTGGCGGTGCTCTCACTCTAGTGGTAGCATGAGACGGAGTCTACAACCCACACAAGTGCTCAGGTAAGTGCAGTTCATCCAGGATGGCACATCAATGCGAGCTGTGGCAAAAAGGTTTGCTGTGTCTGTCAGCGTAGTGTCCAGAGCATGGAGGCGCTACCAGGAGACAGGCCAGTACATCAAGAGACGTGGAGGAGGCCGTAGGAGGGCAACAACCCAGCAGCAGGACCGCTACCTCCGCCTTTGTGCAAGGAGGTGCACTGCCAGAGCCCTGCCAAAATGACCTCCAGCAGGCCACAAATGTGCATATGTCAGCATATGGTCTCACAAGGGGTCTGAGGATCTCATCTCGGTACCTAATGCAGTCAGGCTACCTCTGGCGAGCACATGGAGGGCTGTTGCGGCCCCACAAAGAAATGCCACCCCACACCATGACTGACCCACCGCCAAACCGGTCATGCTGGAGGATGTTGCAGGCAGCAGAACATTCTCCACGGCGTCTCCAGACTCTGTCACGTCTGTCACATGTGCTCATGTGCTCAGTGTGAACCTGCTTTCATCTGTGAAGAAGCACAGGGCGCCAGTGGCGAATTTGCCAATCTTGGTGTTCTCTGGCAAACGCCAAACGTCCTGCATGGTGCTGGGCTGTAAGCACAACCCCCACCTGTGGACGTCGGGCCCTCATACCACCTCATGGAGTCTGTTTCTGACCGTTTGAGCAGACACATGCACATTTGTGGCCTGCGAGGTCATTTTGCAGGGCTCTGGCAGTGCACCTCCTTGCACAAAGAGCGGAGGTAGCGGTCCTGCTGCTGGGTTGTTGCCCTCCTACGGCCTCCTCCACGTCTCCTGTATGTACTGGGCCTGTCTCCTGGTAGCGCTCCATGCTCTGGACACTACGCTGACAGACACAGCAAACCTTTTTGCCACAGCTCGCATTGATGTGCCATCCTGGATGAACTGCACTACCTGAGCCACTTGTGTGGGTTGTAGACTCCGTCTCATGCTACCACTAGAGTGAGAGCACCGCCAGCATTCAAAAGTGACCAAAACATCAGCCAGGAAGCATAGGAACTGAGAAGTTGTCTGTGGTCACCACCTGCAGAATCACTCCTTTTGGGGGTTGTTTCTTGCTAATTGCCTATAATTTCCACCTTTTGTCTATTCCATTTGCACAACAGCATGTGAAATTTATTGTCAATCAGTGTTGCTTCCTAAGTGGACAGTTTGATTTCGTAGAAGTGTGATTGACTTGGAGTTACATTGTGTTGTTTAAGTGTTCCCTTTATTTTTTTGAGCAGTGTAGTTAGTTCAATAGTTAACCAAATAGCTACCTGCATTCACCCTTTTTGACCTTACTTTTTTGACTCATCACATATGCTGCTGCTACTGTTTATTATCTAACCTGTTGTCTCGTCACTTTATTCCTAGTTATATGTACTTATCTACTTCAATTACCTCGTACCCCTGCACATCGACTCGGTAGTGGTTACCCATGTATATGCCAAGTTATCGTTTATTGTGTATTTATTATTACTTCTATCATTACGCGTTTTACTTTTCTATTATTTCTCTATTCTTTCTCTCTGCATTGTTGGGAAGGGCCAGTAAGTAAGCACTTCACTGTTAGTCTACACCTGTTGTTTACGAAGCATGTGACGAATAACATTTGAACTCCATCTTAGATCATGTGCTACTCTGCGTTGGTGACCACTGTGGGGAACAATAAAGAGGTAGGCTGGCTGACTGCATATGAATAAACAGTTGTTAAAGACAGGGTTGGGTATTTCCTAGAAGTAATCTGTAAATAAAGGTGATTCTGAACTCTGTGATAGGCTTACATTCTCCAGTATGTTGCTGGACTCTGCTGCTGTGATCCAACCCAAATCTGTTAAGGCATGTAAAGCACAAAACGCACTCTCCACTTTTGAAATATTTTTTATTTAGCAAATACGGTAACACCTCACTCCCTACAGACACAAGCAAAAACTCATCACAGAAATGTTGCAGCAGCCTACACCTAAACATTTTAGATCTGGCATGCTGTATGGGATGAAAACGAGAGGATCTTCCGTTCTGATCGACTGTAGGCTACTGATTACCCACATGATAAAATACTACAGTTTACTATAGAATTCTGTAGTAAACTGATGTATACTGTAGAATACTACTACACACTGCAGTATCCCTCGATCATGTACAGTACTTACTGAAGAATGTTGTAGTATACTATAGTAAATACTACAGTATTCTCCACAAAATTGTACTGTAATGTCTCTAAAACACTACACTTTAACTATAGTAAATACTACAGTATTTAATTTGCATATACCCTACCCATTCCCCAATTTTTGCCACCTATAAGTGAGAAACCTACATGCCAAGAATTTATCATATATTGTGTTCCATCCATAGAAAAGAGCAGACCCCAGTCCTACCTACCTACAGATTATGGAACATTTGCTCTCCCGTTGGTTTCCTCAAGGAGAAAGACTCCACTTTTATGTAAAAGATAATAAAACAATAACACTATAGTAAATATTACAATATGTCAACAACAAAAAAACACTACAATAAATACTATAATAATGTCCCCAAAAACACTACAGTAAACACTACAGTATACTACAATCCGCAAAAAGACTACAGTGAATACACAGTAATTATACCATGGTGTACTGTAGTATTTTGTCATGTGGGTATAACCGCAGCTGCATATGCTAGAACCAATGTGCCCTGTCCTCTCTGGCCAGGGTAAACGAACTGGTAACGTTTTGTATTTATAGCCCATTTATTTGTGTTAGGAGATAATATTTTGTTGATTTTATGCATTTCATCATTAGAACTGACTGAGCAGTTGCTGATGCTACATGTCAATGTGAATAATTTCTCACATTTCTCCCCTTTCAGGGGTATAACATTACAATTATATAGCTAATAGGATATCTGTTACCTTATCAACTGAGGTGAATGAACCTACAGCAGCCAAGGTAATAATTGCTGCGGTCATATTGGCTTGTTTTTGCTGTTCTCCAAATAGCACTTTAAAGTTTTGAATTGTATACAAATGCAGTAAATGAGTTTCACCCTTCAAACTCTGGTCCCATTATAACCCATACAAAACCTACTTCCACTGATTAATCACTGTCATACCTGACAGGGTCTGGATTTATACCTGGTTAGGTTACCAGATCAGGAAAAACTATGGGCCCCAGGGGAAAAAAATTGCCCCACCAATCTGGGACCTGTGGTGCCACCTCTGTCCTCAATACTAAACATACACCCCTTCAGCCACAAAGTGTTCATTCACTTTTTTCCATCATTCATCAATGTGGAAAAGCTAATTGGAGTTTTATATTTCACCATGGGCATTTATATTGCGGTCTCAAAATTGTCCAATGTACAATGTTCCAATCATGTGAAGAATTACTGGACATACTGTATTTTCTCTATATTCAAATAAAGACATATGTAATATAAAATATTACACCATAACAATTAGAGTCAGTGAAAATAGTACAGAAATATTGAAAGTATAGTTTTGCGAGGTTTGGATTCACTTGATGATGATCTGGACCTGACTATAACTTATGCATTAATATAACTACAAAAATAATTAATGAAGGTCACAGGAAGCCCAATTCTTATCTTTTTCCCACTAATTGGTATTTTGACAATTCTCAGATATTTTCACATCCAATATTTTTCAGAGCTGATTTGATTGGTCAAAAGACCAATTATTGAAAAGAATTGGACTGCCTGTGTAAACGCCGCAAAATGAAAGATCATCATGAGATGATCTGAGTACCCTCTTTATGTTGCAAAAAAGACATTTCCTGTGTTTTATATATATTTCCACACTGTGGTTGGAATAATAGTGTGAAATTGTGAATATTATGATAATGTACTTTTAGTGTAAGAGCTGTTTGAAAAGACCACCTGAAACTTTGGCCTGTTTTGGTAGGATGGAGTTTTGGCCTGCCTCCTGACAACACCAGGTGGTTAATTAATAGACCAATAAGAAAGAGTTCCAAACACAGAAGGTTAGTGGCACAGGCTCGTGGTAATGAACAGGCTCATGGTAATGACTGGAGCGGATTTGGTGGAATGGTATCAAATACATCAAACATGGTTTCCAGGTGTTTGATGCCATTCCATTTGCTCTGTTCAGGCCATGAGCCGTTCTCCCCTCAGCAGCCTCCACTGGTTCCAAACATCTCTGCCAATAACAGCTAGTTTCAGTTTTCCCCTCCCCACTTAGACCACTCACAGACAGTCCTAGCAAAATTCATGTTTGAGAGATTGCTCTTTGCTAAGAAGCAATTTGTTTCTTCTTGAGCATTTTAATTGAAAACAGTCACAGTAAGGTGCTTCATTGTTACCCAGAAGTGATTTGATATTGAGATAAAAATGGCTGCATTGGGCCTTTAACTTTCTAAACGTAATAAAAAATCAATTACAGGTTTATGGGTAGTGTGAACTCTTATCTATTATTGATTTAACTGCAGCGTTCATCATTTCTAAATCCCAACATCTACAGCTCAGAGAAGTGCGCTAATGGAAGAGTTCATAAAGTCAAGACATCCAAATTCCATTTCCTTAGATTCTAGTGAGACAGACATGCACACACAAACAACTCCAGCACCACCTCAGACATGTTTACCCCAGCCCTCCCACTGGAATCGCCCATATCCGCACTACCTATAGGCCACACATACAGTATATGACGGTCATTCACCACACACTCATTCATAAGCGCAGGGATACACGCATGCACACACATGCACATTTTCTAACCTTCCATGTCAGTTGTTTCTAGCTGTGAATGGTGAACGTCTATGCTTTGATGTGCGTTATGCATTGCATCTCTTTCTCTTTCATGCTTTTATGCTGAAATATGACACTAAGATGAAGAGTGGCAGTGAGCCTGTTTCAGCAAACCTGCTTAAAACAAAGCCTTGAGCTAATAATGCTCAATAAATGATAGAATATGCTTATAATGAGAAACAACCCAATGGGCATAGATGTCAGTTCAACGTCTAGTTTTGATTTACATTTGGTTGAGTTGTCAACTAACGTGAAATCAAGAAAAAAAATCACCATGTCATTGGATTTAGCTTAAAAGTTGGGTGAAAAAAAGAGACAATTTCCTTACGTTGATGTAATAAAATTTTTTTTTTTATTACATTGCCTGCATT
This sequence comes from Salvelinus sp. IW2-2015, assembly GCF_002910315.2. NCBI lineage: Eukaryota > Metazoa > Chordata > Actinopteri > Salmoniformes > Salmonidae > Salvelinus > Salvelinus sp. IW2-2015. Next base: position 15,713,650 of record NC_036842.1, read on the forward strand.
CCAACCATGTAAAAGACACACCATCTCCCCTCAAGTTAAGCGGACTCTTCGGATGACGTATGATGACGTATGATGAGTTGACACTTGCAGGGGAAGAACGAATTCATTAACGATGTTTTATGCAAAGATCCCATTACAATATCATCATTTGTCAATTCCTTTTATGAAAACCATTACAGCTCTCAATTTCAGGAAGATGGTTGTGAAAGTTACATTTGCCACATTCAGAATTCTGTCCCGGTAATTGAGGATGATTTCCACTCAGTTTGCGATTCACCTGTGTCAATTGGAGAAATTAGAGAGGCTCTGAATTCAATGAAAAAAGGGAAATCACCTGGCCCTGATGGCCTGTCAGTTGAATTCTATAGACAGTTTTGGGAGTTGCTAGAAGACCCGATTTTCAATATGTTTCAAGATTGCATTAAAAATGGGGAAATAGTCTCCACTATGAAACAGGGCCTTATTTCATTAATTCCGAAGCCTGATAAAGACTCTTCTCTCATTGACAATTGGAGACCAATTACTTTATTAAATGTTGATTACAAATTGATTGCTCTGGTTTATGCCAAAAGATTAAAGAAAGGAATAGATACCATTATAAATGAGACTCAAACAGGATTTATGAAGGGCCGTCACATAAGCTCTAACATTCGTTTAGTCTTGGACCTTATAGATTATTCAGATGCAATTGACTCAGATGCGGTTGTCCTATTTCTGGACTTCTGTAAAGCCTTTGACACAATTGAACATGAATTTCTCTTTAGGTCTCTGTCACGACTTCCGCCGAAGTCGGCCCTTCTCCTTGTTCGGGTGGTGTTCGGCGGTCGACGTCACCGGCTTTCTAGTCACCACCGATCCATTTTTCAGTTT
>NC_036842.1:15716369-15728860 GCF_002910315.2 Salvelinus sp. IW2-2015
TGATTATCGAGGTTTAAATAAGATCACGGTAAAATACAGTTACCCGCTACCACTCATAGCCAGTATGACCGAGTCATTACACGGGGCGCGCTTCTTCACAAAATTGGACCTCAGGAGCGCTTACAACCTGGTGCGTATCAAGGCGGGAGATGTGGAAGACAGCATTTAGCACCACTTCTGGGCATTATGAGTACCTCGTCATGCCGTACAGGTTAATGAATGCTCCATCAGTCTTCCAATCCTTTGTAGATGAGATTTTCAGGGACCTGCACGGGCAGGGTGTAGTGGTGTATATAGATGACATTCTAATATACTCCGCTACACGCGCCGAACATGTGTCCCTAGTGCACAGGGTGCTTGGTCGACTGTTGGAGCATGACCTGTACGTCAAGGCTGAGAAATGTCTGTTCTTCCAACAGTCCATCTCCTTCCTAGGGTACCGCTTTTCAGCGTCAGGGGTAGAGATGGAGAATGACCGCATTTCAGTCGTGCGTAATTGGCCGACTCCAACCACGGTAAAGGAGGTGCAGCGGTTTTTAGGGTTTGCCAACTACTACCGGAGATTTATCCGGGGTTTTGGTCAGGTAGCGGCTCCCATTACCTCCCTGCTGAGGGGGGACCGGTGCGGACAGGGCTTTTGGTCACCTGAAGGCTCTGTTTACCTCGGCTCCCGTGCTGGCTCATCCTGATCCTTCCTTAGCATTCATAGTTGAGGCGGACGCGTCCGAGGCTGGGATAGGGGCTGTGCTGTCTCAGCGCTCGGGTACGCCACTAAAGCTCCGCCCCTGTGCATTCTTTTCGAAGAAGCTCAGCCCGGCGGAGCGAAACTATGATGTGGGGGACCGGGAGTTGCTGGCTGTTGTCATGGCTCTGAAAGCGTGGAGACATTGGCTTGAGGGGGCTAGACACCCTTTTCTCATTTGGACTGACCACCGCAATCTGGAGTACATCCGGGCGGCGAGGAGAATGAACCCTCGCCAGGCAAGGTGGGCCATGTTTTTCACCCGTTTTGTTTTCACCCTTTCCTACAAACCAGGTTCCCAGAACGTTAAGGCAGACGCACTGTCCCGGCTGTATGATACAGAGGAGCGGTCCACAGATCCCACTCCCATAATTCCAGCCTCTCGKCTGGTGGCACCGGTGGTGTGGGAGGTGGACGCGGACATCGAACGGGCGTCACGTGCAGAGCCCACTCCACCTGACTGTCCAGCTGGACGTCTGTACGTTCCGTTTGATGTCCGCAATCGTTTGATCTGTTGGGCTCACACGTCACCCTCCTCTGGTCATCCTGGCATCGGTCGGACGGTGCGCTGCCTTGCTGGGAAGTACTGGTGGCCCACTTTAGCTAAGGACGTGAGGGTTTATGTTTCCTCCTGTTCGGTATGCGCACAGTGCAAGGCACCTAGACATCTGCCCAGAGGGAAATTACAACCCCTTCCCGTTCCACAGCGATCGTGGTCACACCTATCGGTGGATTTCGTGACGGATCTTCCCCCGTCGCGGGGTAACACCACGATCCTGGTCGTTGTGGATCGGTTTTCTAAGTCCTGCCGTCTCCTTCCTTTGCCCGGTCTCCCTACGGCTCTACAAACTGCGGAGGCCCTGTTCACCCACGTATTCTGGCACTACGGGGTGCCTGAGGATATAGTTTCTGATCGGGGTCCCCAATTTACGTCTAGAGTCTGGAGGGCGTTTATGGAACTCTGGGGATCTCGGTCAGCCTTACCTCAGGTTTCCACCCCGAGAGTAACGGGCAGGTGGAAAGAGTCAACCAGGATGTGGGTAGGTTTCTGAGGTCCTACTGCCAGGACSGGCRGGGGGAGTGGGCGGTTTACATCCCCTGGGCGGAGATGGCCCAAAACTCCCTCCGCCACTCCTCTACCAACCTATCACCTTTTCAGTGTGTGCTGGGTTATCAGCCYGTCCTGGCACCATGGCATCAGAGCCAGATTYAGGCTCCTGCGGTGGATGAATGGTTTCGGCACTCAGAGGAGACATGGAACGCTGCCCATGTGCGGCTACAATGGGCCATCAGGAGGCAAAAGGCGAGTGCCGACCGTCACCGCAGTGAGGCGGTGGGGTCTGGCTCTCGACCCGAATCCTGCCCCTTCACCTGCCCTGCCGGAAGCTGGGTCCGCGGTTTGTGGGGCCATTTAAAGTCCTGAGGAGACTGAACGAGGTTTGTTATAGGTTACAACTCCCCCCTGATTATCACATTAACCCCTCGTTCCATGTGTCTCTCCTCAGGCCGGTGGTGGCTGGTCCGCTCCAGCAGTCTGAGGTGCGGGAGGTTCCTCCACCCCCTCTTGACATCGAGGGGGTCCCGGCGTATACCGTACGAGCCATCATGGACTCAAGGCGTCGGGCGAGGGGCCTTCAGTACCTCGTGGAGTGGGAGGGGTACGGCCCGGAGGAGAGATGCTGGGTACCGAAGGAGGACATTCTAGATCCTTCAATGTTACAAGAGTTTCACCGTCTCCGCCCGGATTGCCCTGCACCTCGCCCTCCGGGTCGTCCCCGAGGCCGGTGTCGTCGCGCTGCTGGAGCCGCGCGTCAAGGGGGGGGGGGTACTGTCACGACTTCCGCCGAAGTCGGCCCTTCTCCTTGTTCGGGTGGTGTTCGGCGGTCGATGTCACCGGCTTTCTAGTCACCACCGATCCATTTTTCAGTTTTGTTTTGTCTGTATTACACACACCTGGTTTCAATTCCCCTATCATGTTCCCTATTTAACCCTCGCTGGCATACATTTCTGTTCTGTTCGTGATTGTTTGTTTCGTTATGGTTGTTGTTGGTGCATGTGTGGTTATATTCCCTATGAGGAATTTTGCTTGTATTTTGAGTAAATGCCGTTTTGCTCCAATTAACCTGTGTCCTGCGCTTGACTCCGCTACCTCTCTGCACAAATCCCTGACAGTCTCTTAAACTTTTTGGATTTTGGTGAACATTTTATTAAAGTAATTCGCATGTTTTAACAAAGATATAAATAGTTCTGTGCTACTAAACCTTAATACTTCCAAAATATTTAGTATCAACAGAATGTATGACAGGGATGCCCAATTTCGCCATTTTTATTTTCATTTTGTGTGGAACTTCTATCTCTAGATATCTGAATGATGCAAATTTCCCAACTACGTCTTTTCTTAAGAGACAAAACCAGGTCGCACATGCCCTAATGCTATAACTGCATTTCTATTGCATCGGGATTAATGCTGAATGTTTCTAAATTGTGAAATCTTATGTTTATTTGACTCTGATGATAAAGAAATTGAAAATATTCCTGTAAAGGACTGTAGTTAAATATTTAGGAATACATCTGGCAAAAAACCACTTAGTCAGACAACATTTGCATTTCTCTCCTAAAATTAAGAGATCTAAAAATATATTTAATAATTGGCTACAAAGAGATCTTTCTATACTTGGAGAGTTACTTCCTGTCCAAGCAGAGGGGACTGTCTCGTTTTGTGTACCCCTCATTACGTTATGTGTAATCCAGCTCACTTGTAAAGAGATCAATAAGACCTTTCTTGACTTTCATTCTAGAAAAGTAAGTCTCACAAACTAAAAAAAATGTCCTTTCTGAACAAAAGAGCTGAAGGCGGTCTAGAAGTGTTGGATTTATGTTGACATAAATAACACTTTCAAGATACCACAGTTTGAAAAAAATGTTTGCTCGATACTTGATTCAATATGGTATTTCATTCCAAATAAATGTGTTTAATAAATTGGGAGGTTTTCAATTTTTACTGAAATGTAATTATATTCCTGAAGAATTACCTGCTAAATTGGCTAGGTTCACCAACAACTTACTGGGCCTGAAAATATGTTTCCTTGCACAATTTTTCCCCTCATAAAGCTCTTTTGTGGAATATTCAGACATAACTGTAAGGAATAAGTCATTGGTTCAACCCCAGCTGGCATGAGAGGAATATTGACTTTGTTCTTGATATTTTCGACAACAAGGGTATATTCTCACATATGAACAATTTATAACATTGAAAGAGTTTCCAATACCATTCAGAGAGTTATTTCTGTGATTAAAGCCGTTCCCAGTGGTTAACTACACTTAATTTTGGGAATGATCACAAAGTTTATCCAGAACTCAGATGGAAGGCGTGGGCTTACTTGAGAAATCTTGTTGTAATAAATATATAAGACAAATTCTTAATTCACAAAACCAACTTACACCGAGAGGAAAGTTTTTCTGGAACATGCTTATTCCTGACATTGTCTGGAGAAATGCATGGTTAAGGCCTACAAATACTGTATACCAAACAAAGTTAAGGAAGTGCACTTCAAAATTTTACATAAGATATATCCATGTAATCTATGATTCCAAAGTGTGGGCTATTGATGATATCTGCGTTTTCTGTGAAAAAGAAGGTGAGAATCTGGTCTCACTTGTTCTTTGAATGAAATTTATGTCAGAATTTTGGGAAAACCTTGCAAAGTACTTATTTAACATTATGAACACTGCCTATAATTTTTAACATAAAATATATAATATGTTACTATTGCAATGATAACAAAACCACTGAAATTATTGTAATTTTTTTTAATTCTTGTTGCCAAATACTTTATACACAAACAAAAATTACAAAATTCTATACCAAAATTACCAATTTTTCTGATTGAATTTAATTATCTTATTAAAACACTAACCCTAGTGAATAACAACAAGAATAACATCTTCATGAATCATTATAATAAGATATTTTCAGAGTGAATATAATTGCACTTAAATTGTTTATTTTTTGTATTTTATTTGTATTTATATTTTTGTATGTTTGAGCATTGTTAATACCTGTGTTTGGTTTGCTAGACATGTTTGATGGAGCAATGTAAGTTGATTTTTGTATTATGAATAAAATAAATTTATTAAAAAAATATATATAATCATTAAAATTTAAAATTTAAAAAAAAGAATGAATTCATTTTAAATGGACCGCCCTTGCTTGGAAATGTGTCACTTGTTCGTCCCACGGTTGTGTTTTCAGTCATCATAGAACCACCGGTAGCTGTTGTGTGTTCTTTATGCACTACCGTCAATTATGATTGCATTTCCTATCTTGGCTAAAAGACAACGCATCTGCAGACACCCGACAATATCTGGTAAATTTTAAATTACAATGTATAAGTGTATTGTCAGGGAAAGTTGTATGTGCTAACTAACGTTTCCAAAAGCTAACCAAACAAAAACATAATTACTTTTACGATATGTGTTTGTGCCGTCATGTGCATTAGTAGCACAATTTCTAACTTATTTACATTCGTTTTTACTTACAAGTGTATGTTGACTCCTCCATATTGATGTTGGTTTTAAGTTTTGGCTGACTTTCCTTAGCGGATATACAATTATCGCAAATTGAATTATGGGGCATTTTAGGCCCCGGAGTGAACAGAATTGTACACTCGCAACCTCGATCACAAACGAGGGTTGAGGGGCTTATGTTGCCAACTTCCCTTGCTTGGCTAATTGTTTGGACTGACGGCAAAGATGGCCGCGGGGATTCCCCTAGGGCATATGGCAGGGTAAGTGAAAGACAGTGTGTCTTTTTATGTGTTTGAAACGCAGCCATTGATTCAACGTCATCACATTATTATGCCATTTTTAATACATGGAAACAACGATGATTGAACCAGTTTTTGCCCAGTGGGAAAGGCCATTGTATTAGACTTCAGTTCTGATGGCTATGGATAAACCCACTCTGAAGGAAATGGTTGGTGATAATAACAATTGCTAATTATGCTAATATGACCTTTTATGCTTGAATGATCCTTGCTCGTGTTAAGAGTGTCAGAAGTGCCCATATATTTTCTTGTCATATGTGTTGACACTTTCCATTTAACCTCACAAGTCAACCCTGAGGCATTTAAAAAAGAAAGAAACCATCTGATAGAGCTCCCTATGTGCAGTCAGACTTGTACTGGTACAGTATGTGATGTATGATGTAACCATGGCCTTGAGATGGTTTAGATATACTTCAATCAAGGTGGTGGTGTCTGTTAATGTCACCTGTTCATGTGTATGATTGGTTGCATGAGATGGTGGTGGCTAATTAACTAGGAAACTAACACCAACTTATTGTACATTAATCAACTTCTAATGTAAAAGCTCACAGTCTTATATAGAACTCTGTGTTCCACACCTGAGTTCTCCTCCTAACTTTTTCAACTTGAGTTTATATCATCTATGACATGCCCTCAGATCACAGGAACAGCTTGAACATAAGCCAATTGTCTGACCAGCAGATGAATTAGAATGATTTGTCCCTTAATGCTTGTCAAACAGTGTGATTTTTCCTGTTCAGATCTGACTCGCAGGTCTACCCTTTTCATCCCTTGTAATTGCCCAATATGAGTTATAGGGATGACCCATTGTATAATGATCACCTTCATGTGAATCACAATGACTCATACACACACAAAAAATAACCCTTTCTTAAGCTTCTATAGAGCGCTTTGTTGTGTCACAAATCACCATGTCGGAAGACCAAACTCAGTCTGTTGAAAGTCCTCCAATCGTCCACATGACTGGCTGCATTTTGTTACCACCAGAAACTTTGGGAAGAAGTTTAGTTTTTCTAAGGACCCAGAAAATGGAGACAGTGGATGAACCTATTCAAGTAAGTAAATATGTTGAAAGTAATAAAACAATGTATTATTAGCTAGCTTGACACAGAAAATTGGAGTGCAGGCTAACTCAAATGAGCTGCTAACGTAATGTTCGCTAGTTAGCTAACTTTACATTCTGTATAGCTAGCTAGCTAGCTACATGAATTAAATAACTTCATATTAGGTAGTTAGCCATCTTGATGCATTTGTAGCTAGGTAGGTAGCTTGCTAACAGCCGTGGAAGAGGATGAAAGGATTAGCTAGCACTTCCAGCTGGAAGGGAGAGTAGGCTACTCTGGATAGGGCAGGTAACTTTGTGGGAGGACATTGTGAAACTATTCTCCAGTTTCAGTCCCTGGTGAGAAACTGAGGACAGAGAGCGATCTAGCAACATAATAGTCAGGGCTGTCTAACTTGAGTATAATGCAGCCTGTTTCTTTGATGTTTTCTGATCTCATGTACAGAGAGCTTCCAAACCCTGTCTGCAGATGAAGAGGTCCCAATGAATGTCCCAAGAGAATAAGGGTCATCCTTGTATACAATGGATTACTGTATATGTTAGCAAATTTTGTGAACAAAAATACAGTTCAAGGTCACACATTGTATAAACCTATTACAACTGTAGCAGGCCAACCCTGCTGGGTGTGCAGCAGTAGAGGCTGCTGAGGGGAGAACGGCTCATAATAATGTCCGGACAGAGCAAATGGAATGGCATCAAACACCTGGAAACCATGAATGATACCACTCCAGTCATTACCACGAGCCCGTTCTCCACAATTAAGGTGCCACCAACCTCTTGTGGTGTGCAGGCTTCTCTTCCAGCCCAGTACTAACTCACCTGATTCAACGTATCAAACCTAATTAGTTTATAATCAAGTGTGTTATCGCTGGGCTGCAACAGAAGTCTGCTCACCTAGTAGATCAGGGATCAGTGGAGTGACGTTGGCCACCTCTGGTATTTACTTCTTTCTTTTTTTACCTCAAATTGTGTTTTAGTAGTAATAGCCTACTTGTTACTAAACTGTTGAACCTTTACATATGAGTTCACTTACTTGTACACTTTAAAACGATATGAAAGTGTTGATTGAAGGTAAGTCTTTAAATTTGTTTAGTTTGTTAACTTAATTATTATTCAAGATGAACTAGTGTTGATGTTGATTAATCACAGATCACAATCCAGCAACAAAATGAGGGAAGGGAATCTGTCTCTGATTTCTCTGTATTCTCAAATGAACATTACCTTTTTGTTCAGTCATAAGCTCTCCAATTAGTTTTTTGATTGTCACAATTTTGTTTAGGATATCTGCTATGTGAACCCATTTCGCAACTGATAATGGCATGCAACTCCAATGCAGCCATAGGACTACAGCAGTGGTTCCCAACTCCAGTCCTTGAGTACCCCCAACACACCTGTTGTAGCCCTGGAAAATCATACTTGATTCAATTAATTGAGGGCCTGATGATTAGTTGCTAAGTTGAATCAGGTGTGTGTCTGTGGCTACAATAAAACTGCACTGTTCTGGGTCCATGAGGACTGGAGATGAGAACCACTGGCCTACAGTAATATGGCATTAGAGCCAATTCATGCTTGACCTGAAAATGTGCTAGGAGGTGCCGTATGGATGGTGTGACACAATTGCAGAGGCCAAATTGAGCTCTGTTCCGTAACGCCGTGCGCCTCTCAAATTTTGTAACAATGGGAAGGCCTCCATGTAGCTCTGCATTGACATGATTGGTTGACAGTAGTTGGGGGCGAGAGTTCCTCACTTTCTTCACAACAGCTCTGTGCTGCGCCGCGAAGCGCAAGAAGTAGGAGTGCCCTGGCTTCTGCAGAGGCCATATCACGTAAATGCTGCACGGCCAATGCAGACGCCGGATTAACCATGCAGCGCCTTTAAGCCTTATGTGCATTTGCAATGCATCCCTTGACATTGTGCATCTGAAGCAGAGAATAGCTTAACTCACACACCGTTCACATATTGTTCAGCTATATGTTCTCAAATTAAAAACGATACCAGTAGATAATGGATATGAGGCTAATCATTATACTAGATTTTGTGCATGCCTTGTTCTAATGTTACATTTGTTGGCACAAATCCAACCCTTGTAATCTAGGTGGTGAAATGTCTGGAAGCAGGAGATGGGATCGTTAGCTTAATACACACACACAACTACTACCACCAAGTTCACTGCCAGATACTTTTCGCCAAGGTCTGAGTGGCACTTGTAGGTGCCACTGTGATAATGAAGATGGTTTTGCCAAAGACTACCACAACAATTACATTGTCTATGTTAAATGTATTTCAAATTGTAAATAAAAAAAATTGTTGGATGATAAAGATGTTTCATTCAATGGGGCTAGGCAAAGCAGAGATGACAAAATACTTTTAATTTCACCCATACAACAATATAGCCCATTAGAAAAGTACAATATCATTGTACACGTTCTAAATGACATTTTATATATTCACACTGTTTGAGGTTAAGGGGGCACTTTTGTCATGACGACAAGGTGAAGGTGCTCTACTCAATTGGCACAACAGAATCATTCAGATTGACCAAAGCACAGCATATAACAACCATCTTGTATAATTGAGGGATGTCTCCTTTCATATCTGGAAAAGGACTAAGTAGTAGAAGTAGAAACTGATGCTGCTGAAGCACTGCTCATCTTCACAGTGGGAATCCAGTCTGCATGGGTGTCTAGATAGAGGTCAGCTGGTGAACCTACAGTAGTACATAAACAAATTAAAAGCAAACCTGATGTTAGAAAATCACTTCAGGTCACCTACACCATCAGGGCTCTTAATGGTTTGGTTGTATTTAATTCATTCAGATGTTTTATTGTCATAAAAAGATGACGTCTATTTTTGGGCTTGAACAATCAATAGTCAACACAGCAGGTTGTGCTATGCCATTGAGGCCTTTGTCCTGTGCTGTAATGTCCATACATTTTCCCCCCTCTTATGAATAAAGTTCTCAAAAAATGATCATTGGGTTGTCATATGAATATATGATAACCACTGGAGTTTCTTTGGACAATAATGTCCTCCAGGCTATATGGCTGTCATATTGTACAATTTTCATCTCCCCTTTTCATGGCCATGGCTAGAAGGGATTCAGCTTTTGTCAAATCAACGTCAAATTTAGGCAGCAGGTTAGGAGAATTAGGTTAGGGTTAGCTAAGATGCAAAAAATATACAGTTGAAGTTGGAAGCTTACATAAACCTTAGCCAAATACATTTAAACTCAGTTCTTCACAATTCCTGACATTTAATCCTAGTAAAAATTCCTTGTCTTAGGTCAGTTAGGATCACCACTTTATTTTAAGAATATGAAATGTCAGAATAATAGTGGAGAGAATGATTTATTTCAGCTTTTATTTCTTTCATCACATTCCCAGTGGGTCAGAAGTTTACATACACTCAATTAGTATTTGGTAGCATTAGCTTTAAATTGTTTAACTTGGGTCAAACGTTTCAGGTAGCCTTCCACAAGCTTGCCACAATAAGTTGGGTGAATTTTGGCCCATTCCTCCTGACAGAGCTAGTGTAACTGAGTCTGGTTTGTAGGCCTACTTGCTCGCACACACTTTTTCAGTTCTGCCCACACATTTTCTATAGGATTGAGGTCAGGGCTTTGTGATGGCCACTCCAATACGTTGACTTTGTTGTCCTTAAGCCATTTTGCCACAACTTTGGAAGTWTGCTTGGGGTCATTGTCCATTTGGAAGACCCATTTGCGACTAAGCTATAACTTCCTGACTGATGTCTTGAGATGTTGCTTCAATATATCCACATAATGTTCCTCCTCATGATGCCATCTATTTTGTGAAGTGCACCAGTCCCTCCTGCAGCAAAGCACCCCAACATCATGATGCTGCCACCCCCGTGCTTCACGGTTGGGATGGTGTTCTTCGGCCTGCCAGCCTCCGCCTTTTTCCTCCAAACATAACGATGGTCATTATGGCCAAACTTTTCTAACAGACATAATTTTCCAAGCTGTTTAAAGGCACAGTCAACTTAGTGTATGTAAACTTCTGACCCACTGGAATTGTGATACAGTGAAATAATCTGTCTGTAAACAATTGTTATGAAAATTACTTGTGTCATGCACAAAGTAGATGTCCTAACCGACTTGCCAAAACTATAGTTTGTTTACAAGAATTTTGTGGAGTGGTTGAAAAATACGTTTTAATGACTCCAACCTATGTGTATGTAAACTTCCGACTTCAAATGTACTTTTGACAAAAGCTGGATATTTCTTTAGCCAGGACCCCTTTTTCATAGGCCTAGGTTATATGCATTCAAGACAAGGCCGTTTGTATTAATCTGTTGTCAGTGTCAGTAGGGTAGGCCTAGGCTACCATTGTATTAAAAAAAGATTCTGCTAATTTCTTCAGTCATATAAAGTGTAGTAGAATTGCATGAAATGTTTATCAAAGTCTACATTTTTCCTCTGCAAAGGAAATGTCTCTGATATAGCCACTACGCACTTATTAATAGCCTAAATTATCACCATCCAATCTACTCATAACATTAGGAATAGTAAGCTTACATTTGTCTGCAAATGCAATTGAAGAGGTATGCAATCCTTTGTTATAAAGGTGAATTTTTATGGTGAAAAATAGCTTCCCCATAACATTAAACTCAAGCTATACATGCTAATTGCTAGGCTACAAGCTATCGAGCTAGCTAATTTAGGTTAACTTACTGTTAACCTAAAATACCTGGTTGGCACAACATCTAAACTAAGGTTGAAATCAATCAGACTTAACTTACCAGTAATGAAATTTTCACAGCAGACCCGTTACTGACAGCTGTCTGGGTTCAGGTATTGACGGGCAAAAAGGTTTCTTTGCTTTTCTGACAGTTCTTGAGCCTTATGGTGGTATCAACACTGGTGTTTCATGATTGCGGGGAATCTATAAACATATTTTTTTCCCGTTGTCTCTTCTGCCCTGTTAGACCAGCCAAATACTCTACAGAGAATGACAGTGGTGTTGAATCAACTAGTTTTAGGCACTGTTATCATGCAGTTTGGGGTAGCCACTTGTCAGAAGAATGACTGCGGTGGTCTTCCAACATGGCTGCCAGGAGTCGTCATACGTCAACAGCAAGCCCTCTATAATGAACCATTAATAAAAGCTCCTGTATACCACCAAAAACCTGTTCCGCTGTGGTTACAACCCTTTTGGGGGATATATAGAACCCTTTTACGGTTCTTTATAAAACCTTTATGGGGAATGTTCTATAAAGAACCTTCCTTAATCTCAAAAGTTCTTTGTAGATAATTTTTATTATTTTCTTCTGGTTAGCCATATTATATTGTTAAAATTCCTTAAGTGTTATTTTAATTGACAAGTTGATTTAGGTGTGCTATTGTACTTTAACACATGGATGTATAAAACTTACTCCTCGGCCTGAATTGTCCCCACTTGCACCAGCGAATAACTAGCTTTTCGCGAGGCGCCAACTTGTAAAATGATTCAGGAGGGCGGTCACCTGTGCTAGCGAGGCAGAGGTCCCGAGTTCGCACCAGGTATGGGCTGAATTAGGAGGAAGGGGTATTTGTTAAGCAAGCAGCGTGATGTCCTTTACACTGACCAAGGCCCTTCTCTCCCGATTTCTGTTTGGCCGGGCGGCCAGCTCTAGTAAACTGGAAACCACACACCCTGAGGCTGCATTCATCGTAGCTGGGGATTTTAACAAGGCTAATCTAAAAACAAAACTCCCTAAATTCTATCAGCATATCGATTGTGCTACCAGGGCTGGTAAAACCCTGGATCATTGTTATACTAACTTCCGCGACGCATATAAGGCCCTCCCCCGCCCTCCTTTCGGAAAAGCTGACCACGACTCCATTTTGTTGATTCCAGC
>NC_036842.1:15729346-15772601 GCF_002910315.2 Salvelinus sp. IW2-2015
CTTACAAACAGAAACTAAAAACAACAAGCTCCCCGCTCAGGTCTGTTCAACGCTGGTCCGACCAATCTGATTCCACGCTTCAAGACTGCTTCGATCACGCGGATTGGAATATGTTCCGCATGCGTCCAACAACAACATGGACGAATATGCTGATTCGGTGAGCGAGTTCATTAGGAAGTGCATTGACGATGTCGTACCCACACAGCAACGATTAAAACATTCCCAAACCAGAAACCGTGATTGACGGCAGCATTCGCATGAAATGAAAGCGCAACCACTGCTTTTAACCAGGCAAGGTGACCGGAAACATGCCGAATACAAACAGTGTAACTATTCTCTCCGCAAGGCAATCAAACAAGCTGAAGTCCCAGTACAAGACAAAATAGAGTCGCAATTCAACCGTCCAGACCACAAGGTATGTGGCAGGTCTACATCTATCACGGATTACAAAAGAAAAACCAGCCCCGTCGCGGACCAGATGTCTTGCTCCAGACAGGCTAAATAACTTTTTTGCCCGCTTTGAGGACACATAGTGCCACTGACACGGCCCGCTACCAAACCTGCGGCCTCTCCTTCACTGCAGCCGAGGTGAGTAAAACATTTAAACGTGTTAACCCTCGCAAGGCTGCAGGCCAACCATTCCCAGCCGTCCTCAGAGCATGCGGACAGACCAGCGTTGTGGTACGGACATATTCAATCAATCCTTATCCCAGTCTGCTGTTCCACATGCTTCAAGAGGCCACCATGTTTTCCTGTTAAAGATAAGGTAACTGAGCTAAACGAACTACCGCCCCGTAGCACTCACTTCCGTCATCATGGAGATCTTTGAGAGACTAGTCAAGACCATATCACCTCCACCCTACCGGACACCCTGAACCCACTCCTAATTTACCGACCAATAGTCACAACACGCAATCGCAACCACACTGCACACTGCCCTAACCCATCTGGACAAGAGGAATACCTATGTGAGAATGCTGTTCATCGATTACAGAGCCAGCATTTAACACCATAGTACCCTCCAAACTCGTCATCAAGCTCGAGACCCTGGGTCTCGACCCCGCCCTGCTGAACTGGTCCTGGACTTCCTGACGGGCCGCCCCCCAGGTGGTGAGAGTAGGTAACAAATCTCCACCCCGCTGATCTCCAACATGGGGCCCCACAAGGGTGCGTTCTGCCCTCTCCTGTACTCCCTGTTCACCCACGACGTGGACATGCACGCCTCCAACTCAATCATCAAGTTTGCGGATGAACACTACAGTGGTAGCTTGATACCAACAACGACGAGATGGCCTACAGGAGGAGGTGAGGCCCTCGAGTGTGGTGTCAGGAAAATAACCTCAACGTCAACAAAACAAGGAGATGATTGTGACTTCAGAAACAGCAGAGGGGAGCACCACCCTATCCACATCGACGGGTCGCGTAGTGGAGAAGGTGGAAAGTTTTAATTCCGTCGGTGTCTACATCTACGGACAAACTGAATTGGTCCACCCACACAGACAGCGTTGTGAAGAAGGCGCCAGCAAGCGCCTCTTCAACCTCAGGAGGCTGAAGAAATTCGGCTTGTCACCAAAAGCACTCACAAACTTCTACAGATCACAATCGAGAGCATCCTGTCGGGCTGTATCACGCCTGGTACGCAACTGCTCCGCCACAACCCCCTACGTAAGGCTCTCCAGAGGTAAGTGAGGTCTGCCGAGGAACCGGAAGGACCGATCAACGGGAGGCGCAAGACTCACCTCCTCTTCCTGTACCATCACTCATTCATATATCTTTATGTACATATTCTTTATCCCTTTACACTTGTGTGTATAAGGTAGTAGTTGTGGAATTGTTAGGTTAGATTACTTGTTGTTATTACTGCATTGTCGGAACTAGAAGCACAAGCATTTCGCTACACTCGCATTAACATCTGCTAACCATGTGTATGTGACTAATAAAATTTGATTTGATTTGATTTGTGGAAGAGTCTGGGTGGTTCCAGACTTCTTCCATTTAAGAATGATGGAGGCCACTGTGTTCTTGGGGATCTTCAATGCTGCGGTACCCTTTCCCAGATCTGTGCCACGACACAATCCTATCTTGGCGCTCTATGGACAATTCCTTCAACCTCATGACTTGGTTTTTGCTCTGACATGCACTGATAACTGTGGGAGCTTATATAGACAGGTGTGTGCCTTTCCAAATCATGTCCAATCAATTACATTTACCATAGGTGCACTCCAATCAAGTTGTAGAAACATCTCAAGGATGATCAATGGAAACAGGATGCACCTGAGCTCAATTTCAAGTGTCATAGCAGGGTTTGAAAACTTGTGTAAATAAGGTACTTATGTTTTTATTTGTAATACATTTAAAAACATTTTTTTTTTTAATTGAATGAGGGGTCTGACTACTTTCCGAATGCACTGTACATGATGACTAATGGAAATACACACAGGCCCATTTAATTCCACTAAATTATGCAAATGAACCTATAGACGGATAAGCATGAAGGTCAAATGTATTTACTATTTACATTGACTGGTATTTCCATCAATGAATAAAAAGCATTATTTTACAAATAGATTTTCTTTCTCAGTCATTTTTGTCTGCTTTTCTTTTGGGGGGGGGGGGCATACGTCGGCAATTTCCAGCTAACATAAACCTTGATCTGTGCACGCGGACTAGGCTTACTGATGTCCTTGTCAGTTTGAGAGGAAGAGCTGGAAAATGAGGAGGACCGGAGGTAAGCTTGCTACTGCTATAATTGATTTGAATAAAAACAATATGTTTTGTTGCCCATAATGAAGCTATTTATCAGAGTTATTTACCTTACAATAAGCCATATTTTAGTAATTTATATAACTTATATTACTATGAATTGGCACACGCAGAGCTGGACAGCGCATGGGTGCTGAAAGTAGGCTAATTCGAGAAGCAGATGCTTTTATATTCCCATGCCCTAACCACAGTCAACACAAATATATGTTCTAACAAAAATATCATTGAATAAAACAGAATAAATTAGAAAATTATAGTTTCCCAAAAGAAAAAAGTTACAAGTGCATATAGGCCTACCTGATGATATGCGGCTGCTGTGTTAAACAACTGGCTTTTTCTTGAATTCATAGATGATCAGATACTTCAGTTGTAACTGGTTCTGTTGCGCTACATTTTTAGAGTTGATAGACAACTTTAGCATTGTTCCAAACTTAGACTACCGGTGTCCTCTTTTTTAACAATGGCCTGTATAGAAATCAAAAAGTCTAGAGTGCTGAATGCTCTGTTGTGGTATTAAAAAATATTCTGCTTGTCTCCAGTCATGTAACTTGACATAAAATTCCATGAAATGAGTTAATAAAAGGCTATTTTTTCCTGGACTGAAAATAAGGTGATAGATTCATGCAGTGCTTTTATTATATTGGATTTCTTTTCACCCCTACCCTTGTCCGCGGGGGTCTGTGAATCCACAACCTTCTGGCTACTTTCGCAATGTAATGCATACAAAAACAAGAAAAGTTTCTAAAATTGCATATCTAAGGCTCTCAAATGGGTTTCCCAAAAGTATCGTAGCACTAAGATAATCTTCTGTCCATTTAGTGTCAATGGAATTAAGATGATCTTAATGCCACGATTTTTTTTGTAAACCCAGCCCTGGTCTGTCCTAGGAGTGAGGGTAAACTCAGTGGTGGAAAAAGTACTCCATTTTCATACTTGAGTAAAAGTTAAGATACCTTAATAGAAAATGAATCAAGTAAAAGTGAAAGTCACCTAGTAAAATACTACTTGAGTAAAAGTATACAAGTATTTGGTTTTAAATATACTTAAGTATCAAAAGTTAATGGAATTGCTAAAATGTACTTAAGTATCAAAAGTAAAAGTTGAAATCCTTTCACACTCGGACATCATTTACAAACAAAGCATTTGTGTTTAGTGAGTCCGCCAGATCAGAGGCAGTAGGGATGACCAGGGATGTTCTTCTGATAAGTGTGTGAATTGAACCATTTTCCTGTCAAAATGTAACGAGTACTTTTGGGTAAAGTACATATACCCCCAAAAACGAATTAAGTAATACATTAAAGTATTTTTACTGAAGTACTTTACACGACTGGGTAACCTGTAGGCATGTTCTCTGCTATCCACTTTATGTTTTAATTATTATTTTGGGTATAGGGGAGGGTCCCTTTTTTTTTTTAAGTGTTCAGGGAGGGTCAGGTAAAAATATATTTTATTGAAGGGAGGGCCACCATTTTCATTTCAGAGGTCCGATTTTCAACCGGTATCCCTCATTATAAATCAAGTTCCTTCCTGTGTACAGTAGCCCTCCGTATTCCTCAATGTTAGCACAACATTCGTGAATTTGCCTTCCGAATCGAGTGCGTAGGCGATACAGGGTTAGCAGAATAGTGTTTTGGGAAGACGATCGAGGTAGATAGAAAAGGGGTGTATTAAACATCAATCTGAGCCCATAAACCAGAAGGGCAGTCATTTTACAGAGCCACCTGCAGACTAAACTGTTGTTTCCACTGCTGCAGCTCTGCTTGACACACACAAGCACACGCACATACACACGCACACTCAGGCGCGCGCGCAATCACGGGCGCACGCTCGCATCAGACTGCACACTGTAATGACAGCCCGGATTCCTCTGGTCTCCCTCAGAATACGACGCTTCCTCTTGATGTTTGTGGCAAGACAGCTATGAGGGCATCTTGAAAGGGGGGTCTTTCTTTTTGTAGCAAAATGTAGAGTTTATTTAACTTTTCATCCTGCCTTTAGCGTTTTCTTTATTTTGTGTATTGCTGTTGTGGATAAAATCATAGCACAAAAATATGAGTTTTGTGCGTGGGGTATTTTTTCCTTACGTCAAAAATAGCCTACATTCATGCGTAATTTAAACGCAATTCTGAATATAACTACAAAAGTTAACTAATCGTGGATGTAGTCATGGGGGTAAACTTGAATTTGCGATATCTAAACCATTAACGTTTGGATGAATTGTTTAGCATGAGAGCAGGTGAGTCAGTCTTCGTGTTTGTCTAGTGAGGCGACGCGCGCATTGCCCACGGATAGAACGAAGCCAAGTGTTGGAGAACGGTGGAGAACGGCGCGGTGATCTGTGCTGGGGATTACGCCTTCGAACACTGGGGAAAAGCCAGGCACGCAGATATGGGTGAGTGGATACAGTCTGATTTTTAAACGAGACTACTTTTCATTTTGATAAATGAATATCCAACTACAACAAAAAAATGGTGGGTTGTTTGGTTGACCCAACTACTGGGTTGCAGGCGTTGGGTCACTTAGTTGGGTTGCTTTCTTTAAAAAGAGCACGGTTGGGTTGTTGATGTTGGGTTATAGTGATATGACACAGCAGGTCAGATCAGAAAACTGTCAGTGTAGTTTAGTAGGGGCGTGGCTTTCACATAGTTATTTTTAGCCACCCGTGAGAGTAAATGAAATTCCTGTTCATCAGTTTGTTGTATAGTTATCACACGTTAAGGTTGGACGTTGACATTTTTGTATCTTCAATGAGGCTTACAGAAGTTTGTGTTCTCTAAAACCCTTTGTAAGTCTCATTGTTGGGATACAACAAGGTGCATACCTTATTATGCATTAAAGGTAGCATACCTTATTATAATATGTAATAAATAATCATAATATTCTCTAGGAATATGGCAAATGCAACAACAACAAAACTGAACAATTTACATGTGCAGTATCCAAACATACTATGATTAACAGGAATTACATTTACTCTCATGGGTGGCCAATAAGATCGAACTGAAAGCCACGCCCCTAATAAGCCATGCATCCTGGAAATAACCTAATGATATCATTCAAAAAGACCCAGCTGCTAGGTCCATCCAGCATGAATGTAAAAAATATTGTTCTCTTTGGCACATGGAAAAATGTGTAGAATTGCAGGAAGTTAGGGGGGGCTTGTTTGGACCTTGTGGGGGCACCTCACCAAACTGCGCTATGCCACTGGGTAACAGCACACTGAGTGGTATGAGATGACTATATCATTATCATCATTTGTAGCATAATGGACAACATAATATGCACCTTATATACCACTGCTTTTAAAATATGCATGTGTTTCTCCTGGTTTTAATTGGAAGGCTATAGGTGTGATGCACTTGTTTACAGATAATTGGCTGTTGCTAATAGATTACGTTAATGATGTATTTACTTATGCATAGGTTATGCACTAGTGCATTATGAACAGTTGTTGAGAAATTCTCATTTTAGAAAACTGTAGGTTTTGCTTATCACACCAATGTGTTGCTCTGCTCTCCCCTGCTCTGCATGAGGATTCCACTGGTGAGATGCCGGTATGGTCTCATTAAATTCAACTGAAAATTGAATAGTTTTTTGCCTTCTGCCCCTATAGTCATCCAATGTTGACCTAGCTGATGAGCCATTCCTGCCAGTCTGCAGTGAGGCAGGACCCCGGCAGGTTAAACCCAATTACTGCTTCACATATCGACTCCTTTAATCAGTGACTAGATATAGATTTCTCAACTGCTGCAGGCCACATCACTGGCCACTAAGTTGAGTATAGCTCCTCAGTATGGATAACAATGGAGACGGAGTCAGACAGTGGCTTCAAGGCCCTGAATTCATACCAATACCATGGCTAGCTTCTCTGATGGGATATTTAATTCCTACTGATACCTGTTCGTCAAAATGTAAGCTCCGGTTATCTGACATTAAGGGCAGAACAATACCTGTCACCTCTGTCACCTTTGGAGGTTCAGAGTGGCCTAGTGTCCTTTTCGCCCAGTCCCATGACACTTGTTCCCGTTATCTAAATGTTATGCACATGTGCTACACAAAAAAAGCTTTGTCACTGATATTCACACGTGAAACCTTTACTCTTCAGCTAACACACACACTCTCTCTGTCGCCATCATAAATACCACTCTCTCTCTCCGACAAACATACACACTGCTTCCAACTTTAAATACGTTAGGCACCAAACAGAATGTAAGAAGCACCAGAAAGAGATAGAATTTTGATATAGTTAGGCCTATGTGAATCCTACCTTTGAAACATATCTCATGAGTAGCAGACCCTTTTCCTTTCTTCTTGTGCCAATCAAATTTGCCTAGACCTACTGTCAAGTTACTAGGTTGTTAGCTAGCTAGGTAACATGACTGAACAACATTGTTATCAAAACAATAACAAACTGGATTAGTTTAAAACGGCCCTCTACATGTTTTGTGAAATTACACCAAATGCGCACGAAGTCGCGTAGTAAGAAAAAAAGGTAGCTCAGGTAATATGAGTCATATTCTTTTTACCGTTTGATCTACAGACAAGCTGTTTTCTTTGATGTAAAGCTGCAAGCATGACTGTCGTGAAGTGGTTTTTCCTCTCTGGCACTACTGGGTGAAAGCGAACTTACAAAGCCTATCTGACTGGCTGGTGCTCTTGGTTATTATACCAGGGAAATGATATACAATCAGTGGTGTAAAGTACTTTAAGTAAAACGTTTTTTGGAATATCTGTACTTTACTATTTATATTTTGGCAACTTTTACTTCACTGTATTCCTAAAGAAAATTATGTATTTTTTACTCCATACATTTTCAATGACAACCAAAAGTACTTGTTACATTTTGACAGGAAAATGGGTCAATTCAAATCAAGAGAACATCCCTGGTCATCCCTACTGCCTCTGATCTGGCGGACTCACTAAACACAAATGCTTCGTTTGTTAATGATGTCTAAGTGTTGGAGTGTGCCCCTGGCTATCTACCAATAAAAAACAACAATCACATTGTGCCGTCTGGTTTGCTTAATATAAGGAATTTGAAAGGGTTTCTACTTTTACTTGTCATACTTAAGTACATTTTAGCAATTCCATTTACTTTTGATACTTAAGTATATTTAAAACCAACTACTTTTAGACTTTTACTCAAGTAGTATTTTACTGGATGACTTTCACTTTTACTTAAGTAATTTTCTATTAAGTTATCTTTACTTTTACTCAAGTATGAAAAATGAGTACTTTTTCCACCACTGTATACAATGTATCAACTTTGCTCGCTCTGCATGCTGCTCCAATGTATTGAATATACAGTACATATGTAACAACAGAAGACTCATCATGGTCTGCATCCCCCCTCGCCATCACGCCTAAATTATATTTTAAAAACTGATGAAGGAATAGATGTGCAGGAAGAGTGGACGGAGAGAAGCAGGTGAGTGATGGATGGAAGGAAATGCGGCTGGCAGATTATACCTGCCTCACGTGATAAGCGTATGAAAGTGAAGTGGATATTATTGGACCGGCGCGTACAAGTGACTAGTTAGTGGCTGTTGCTTAAATTTGTAGATAAAACTGGCTTTATAAACATTTTATAACAGGCGCCAGCGGCTTCTTTAGATCGGTGGGGCATATGATACCACCAAAAATGTGGTAGTATCATATGAAATGGTACTAGGTATCCTAAAATGTTGTATCATGAGGTTTTGGTACTGGTATACTGTGAAAAACGACATGAGAGTACTGTAGGCTAGGGCTATCCTAGAAATAAGGACTTAATGCTCTTTAACAATGGTGGCATTTGATTCAACTCATGTGTCAGAGCTTTTTGGTAGAAAGAACAGTCGGACTGAAATCAAACATATAATCCAACTAATTGATTCTATACACAGTTGAAGTCGGAAGTTTACATACACCTTAGCCAAATACATTTAAACATAGTTTTTCACAATTCCTGACATTTAATCCAAGTAAAAATTCCCTGTCTTAGGTCAGTTAGGATCACCACTTTATTTTAAGAATGTGAAATGTCAGAATAATAGTGGAGAGAATGATGTATTTCAGCTTTTCTTTCATCACATTCCCAGTGGGTCAGAAGTTTACATACACTCAATTAGTATTTGGGAGCATTGCATTTAAATTGTTTAACTTGGGTCAAACGTTTCGGGTAGCCTTCCAAAAGCTTCCCACAATAAGTTGGGTGAATTTTGGCCCATTCCTCCTGACAGAGCTGGTGTAACTGAGTCAGGTTTGTAGGCCTCCTTGCTCGCACACTCTTTTTCAGTTCTGCCCACACATTTTCTATAGGATTGAGGTCAGGGCTTTGTGATGGCCGCTCCATTGTCCTTAAGCCATTTTGCCACAACTTTGGAAGTATGCTTGGGGTCATTGWCCATTTGGAAGACCCATTTGCGACCAAGCTTTAACTTCCTGACTGATGTCTTGAGATGTTGCTTCAATATATCCACATAGTTTTCCTCCCTTATGAAGCCATCTATTTTGTGAAGTGCACCAGTCCCTCCTGCAGCAAAGCACCCCCACAACATGATGCTGCCACCCCCGTGCTTCACGGTTGATCTTTGTCCCCATGTGCAGTTGCAAACCGTAGTTTGGCTTTTTTTATGGCAGTTTTGGAGCAGTGGCTTCTTCCTTGCTGAACGGCCTTTCAGGTTATGTCGATATAGGACTTGTTTTACTCTGGATATAGATACTTTTGTACCTGTTTCCTCCAGCTCTTTCACAAGGTCCTTTGCTGTTGTTCTGGGATTGATTTGCACTTTTCACACCAAAGTACGTTCATCTCTAGGAGACAGAACGCGTCTCCTTCCTGAGCGGTATGACGGCTGCGTGGTCCCATGGTGTTTATTCTTGCGTACTATTGCTTGTACTGATGAATGTGGTACCTTCAGGCGTTTGGAAATGGCCCCCAAAAAGGAACCAGACTTGTGGAGGTCTACAATTTTTTTATGGGGTCTTGGCTGATTTCTTTTGATTTTTCCATGATGTCAAGCAAAGAGGCACCGAGTTTGAAGGTTGGCCTTGAAATACATCCACAGGTACACCTCCAATTGACTCAAATTATGTCAATTAGCCTATCAGAAGCTTCTAAAGCCATAATTTTCTGGAATTTCCCAAGCTGTTTAAAGACACAGTCAACTTAGTGTATGTAAACCTCTGACCCACTGGAATTGTGATACAGTGAATTATAAGTGAAATAATCTGTCTGTAAACAATTGTTGTGAAAATGACTTGTGTCATGAACAAAGTAGATGTCCTAACCGACTTGCCAAAACTATAGTTTGTTTATAAGAAATTTGTGGAGTGGTTGAAAAAACGAGTTTCAATGACTCCAACCTATGTGTATGTAAACTTCCGACTTCAACTGTAGCTAGTAGCACTGAAAAATTTTCATAAATGTGCTTGCTTTGCTTTGTATGAAGTCTGAACGCTGTGTAGATATAGGATCCTGAATCATAATGAGATAAATAAATTCATGAGTTACAGTTGTTTTTGTTTAACCTTTATTTTACCCTTGAGATGAATAATCTTTTTCGATTGAGAGTATATAATGCCCCTTCCTTCACATTTAACTGTGATGGAACACAGTAAAACAGTTGTACTACCTTCCACTTTAAATCCCATCCCTTACCTAATTAATGTCAGACTTTGAAATGCACAGATCCATAGATGCAGACACTGGCATGGTTTTGCCTCTCAAGGGCCTCTTTAGAATTTGTGGGGTGGGACATTAACATTTAAGAACAATTAGCATTTTATTGGTGGCTTTTAGATACAAATGATGACAGATAGGTGATAGAGATCATTGGGGCTATAAGATGACATGGTCTAATCACCAGCTTTCTTTGATGTAGAATGGATTGTCTGTGGCTGTGTCTGTCGGCTGCCATGCTAATTTATTTGTTGCTTTCTCATTGTGCTTGTTAATCGGCCAGACATGAGCGCTTGTAAGACAGAGTAGATCCATGCTAAATCCCCTTTGCCTTGCATGTTTACTAAAACAAGACATGCAAGAACTGCTCTCAGCTTCATTGAGACCTGGGATCACATCTGGCTTAATGTAGCTACTTACTTAATCTCCTCCTGGATAAAGATATGTAAAGATACTTTATTTTATGAAAATATGTAACACTTTTTGGTTGGGATTTCGAAGCAACAATGGAGAGGACTATTTTCGGTTAGTTTAAATGGTTTAGGGTGGCAGGTAGCTTAGCGGTTAAAAGTGTTGGGCCAGTAACTGAAAGATCAGTGGTTTGAATCCCCGAGCTGGCTAGGTGAAAAATCTGTCGATGTGCCCTTGAGCAAGGCACTTAACCATAATTGCGCCTGTAAGTCGCTCTGTCTAAGAGTGTCTACTAAAATGTAAACATGTATTGCTTATTATTTACATTTCAAAAGCGTGGTTGAAAAACAGCCTGGTTAGTCACATTGATATCAAACAGAGTTACTTCCGTGGTTAGGCCTTATTTACAGGCTGCACCAGAGACAGTCGCTGTCCAGTGTAATGTGGTGCTGAACATCAGAATTCTGTCAATAATTTCAATGGTGCTGAATCTCCTATCACTGCTATTACAGCTTGTTTCCTGTGACAAAGATACCACACACTTAAAGCAAACAGGTATACAGTGCCTTCGCAAAGTCTTCAGACCCCTTGACTTTTTCCACATTTTGTTAGGTTACAGCCTTATTCTAAAATTGATTAAATATATTTTTTTCTTATCAATCTACACACAATACCTCATAATGACAAAGCAATAGCAGGTTTTTAGATTTTTTTGCTAATTTATAAAAAATAAATGGAAATATGAAATTTACATAAGTATTCAGACCCTTTACTCTGTACTTTGTTCAAGCACCTTTGGCAGCGATTAGAGCCTTGAGTCTGACGTTACAAGCTTGGCACACCTGTATTTGGGGACTTTCTTCCAATCTTCTCTGCAGATCCTCTCAAGCTCTGTCAGGTTGGATGGGGAGTGTTGCTGCACATCTATTTTCCTTTCTCTCCAGAGATGTTCGATCGGGTTCAAGTCAGGGCTCTGACTGGGCCACTCAAGGACATTCAGAGACTTGTCCCGAAGCCACTACTGCGTTGTCTTGGTTGTGTGCTTAGGGTCGTTGTCCTGTTGGAAGGTGAACCTTCACCCCAGTCTGAGGTCCTGAGCGCTCTGGAGCAGGTTTTTATCAAGGATCTCTCTGTACTTTGCTCTGTTCATCTTTGCCTCAATCCTGACTAGTCTCCCAGTCCCTGCCGCTGAAAAACATCCCCACAGCATGATGCTTCCACCATCATGCTTCTCCATAGGGATGGTGCCACGTTTCCTCCAGATATGATGCTTGACATTCAGGCCAAAGAGTTCAATCTTGGTTTCATCAGACCAGAGAATCTTGTTTCTCATGGTCTGAGAGTCTTTAGCTGCCTTTTGGCAAACTCCAAGCTGGCTGTTGTGCCTTTTACTAAGGAGTGGCTTCTGTCTGGCCACTACCCTAAAGGCCTGATTGGTGGAGTGCTGCAGAGCTGTTTGTTCCTCTGGAAGGTTCTCCCATCTCCACAGAGGAACTCTAGAGCTCTGCCAAGGCAAGCAACACTGAAGCATGCATGAGATGACCAGCTGTTCCAGATGACTATGTGATCACGCTCTCCGTAACCAATATGAGCAAGACCTTTAACCAGGTGAACATTCACAACGCCATGGAGCCAGATCGATTACCAGGACGTGTACTCAGAGCATGCGCGGACCAACTGGCAAGTGTCTTCAACCTCTCCCTGACCGAGTCTGTAATATCTACATGTTTCAAGCAGACCACCAAAGTCCCTTTTCCCAAGAAAGTGAAGGTAACCTGCCTAAATGACCCACTCAAATTTGCATACTGTCCCAACAGTTGCACAGATGATGCAATCTCAATCGCACTCCGCACTGCCCTTTCCCACCTGGTCAAAAGGAACACCGATGGGAGAATGCTGTTAATTGACTACAGCTCAGCGTTCAACACCATAGTGCCTTAAAAGCTCATCACTAAGCTAAGGACCCTGGGACTAAACACCTCTGTCTGCAACTGGATCCTGGGCTTCGCTTCCTGACGGGCTGCCCCCAGATGGTAAGGGTAGTCAACAACACATTTTCCACGCTGATCCTCAACACTGGTGGCCCTCAAGGGTGCGTGCTTAGTCCCCTCCTGTACTCCGTGTTCACCCACCACTGCGTGGCCAAGCACGACTCCAACACCATCATTAAGTTTGCTGATGACACAACAGTGGTAGGCCTGATCATCGAAAACTATGAGACAGCCTATAGGGAGGTGATCAGAGACCTGACAGTGTGGTGCCAGGACAACAACCTCTCCCTCAACCTGATCAAGACAAAGTAGCTGATCATGGACTACAGGAAAAGGAGGGCCGAACACGCGCCCATTCACATCGCACAGGGCTGTTGTGGAGCGGGTCCAGAGTTGAAAGTTCCTTGGTGTCCACATCACCAACAAACTATAAATGGTCCAAACACACCAAGACAGTCATGAAGAGGGCACGACAACACATTTTCCCCCTCAGGAGACTGAAAAGATTTGGCATGGGTCCCCAGATCCTGACCCCAGATCACGGTAAGGTCTGATATCAACAGGCTTAGAGACAGTTTCTATTTGAATAGCCATCAGACAGCAGAACACTTGAACTGGACTGACCACCTGCTCTGATTCGTATACACGACTAATAAAACTTGAAACTGGAACTTTAAAAAAGTTGTTGGCTCAACTGCAAGTCTGTTCATCGATAATAAGCGATGAAATCCTAGAATTATCTACAATCCTTTAATCGGAAGATTATGTTAGCTAATCAGCACTTAATGCCCATAATTGTGCAGTTTAATCTTGACATTATCTCTTAACGCTTGAGTTATCTACTCGGTATGAAATACTGGAAAATATTGCTTTCCTTATTTAAAATAATTCGTTTAGAAAAATAGATCCAAAACTATACCGTTATATAATATGCACTGGAAAACACTAATCTGCACAGTTGAGACATGGGAAAAGACAAAGTAAAATGCTAACTATTCTCCCCCCCAAAATGTTCTTGAAGAGAGCACATAAGACAGCTCTTGCTCTTCTCTTGAGCCTTCCCTGATATATTTTTTTCTAAAATAATTTAATATGCTTTGTTAATCCATTCCCCAGCCTCCCACTCTGATCCCAGGGATGTGTGTGCGTTGGCCTCTCTCCCTCAGTTCTGCATCAGAGACGTACCAAATCTGCCTCATTCCAGCCATAGAGATGAACACAGAGTAATTGAGGTTAAGGATGTTTGTCCTCATTTCATTTAAGGCTCTAATTTATGTACTGTAATCCAGGATGAATTTCTCTCACAATTACTGTCTCTCTGATAATGATTAGCAGCAGTATCCTGTTGCCACCAGTAACCAGCTCCTATATTGTACATCTACAGCTGTTGCTGTGCTATAGCTTTATCTCCTCTACCTCTGCCTCCACTTCCACTGCCTTTGCTGCTACACTTCTGCTAGCTCTACCTATAAAATAAGCTTTTATCATAAATCAGTCGATTTTATACTGCTCCCTGCTTCCACTGTGAACTTTACAGCTCTCTCCCATTTCTAAATAAATGTGTGTAAAATAATGGGTTTTAAGTGTGTAAGGGGTACTTCATTTCAATATTGCAATTTCAGTGTGACCAATTAATCTGTGTTGCATGATGGCAGTCCTGCATCGGTAATATGTCACGAACTTCTATGGCTTGAAAGTCTTTTTAATTGTATGTGTCTTAAATCTGAGTGAACACACTCAATATTGCAGTATATCACGTATAGTGCTACTAAGCCAGAGCTTGGCTCAGCACTAATACATACAGTGCCTTCGGAAAGTATTCAGGCACCTTGACTTTTTCCACATTTTGTTACGGTACAGCCTTATTCTAAAATGTATTAAATAGTTTTTTCCCATCATCAATCTACACACAATACCCAATAATTACAAAGCAAAAACAGGTTTGTAGACATTTTTACTAATTAAAAAAACAACAACAGAGGTATTACATTTACATAAGTATTCAGACCCTTTACTCAATACTTTGTTGAAGCACCATTGGCAGCGATTACAGCATCAAGTCTTCTTGGGTATGACGCGACAAGCTTGGCACACCTGTATTTGGGGAGTTTCTCCCATTCTTCTCTGCAGATCCTCTCAAGCTCTGTCAGGCTGGATGGGGAGCGTTGCTGCACAGCTATTTTCAGGTCTCTCCAGAGATGTTCGATCATCTTCAAGTCTGGGCTCTGGCTGGGCCACTCAAGGACATTGAGAATCCATTTCTGAAGCCACTCCTGCGTTGTCTTGGCTGTTTGCTTAGGGTCATTGTCCTGTTGGAAGGGGAACCTTCGCCCCAGTCTGAGGTCCTGAGTTACAGCCTTATTCTAGCAGGTGTTCATCAAAGATCTTTCTGTACTTTGCTCTGTTCATCTTTGCCTCGATCTGACTAGTCTCCCAGTCCCTGCCGCTGAGAGTCTGAGAGTCTTTTGGCAAACTCCAAGCTGGCTGTCATGTACCTTTTACTGAGTGGCTTCTGTCTGGCCACTCTACCATAAAGGCATGATTGGTGTAGTGATGCAGAGCTGTTTGTCCTTCTGGAAGTTTCTCCCATCTCCATAGAGGAACTCTAGAGCTCTGTCAGAGTGACCATCAGGTTCTTGGTCACCTCCCTGACCAAGGCCCTTCTCCACAGATTGCTCAGTTTGGCCGGGCGTCCAGCTCTAGGAAGAGTTTTGGTGTTTCCAAACTTCTTCCATTTAAGAATGATGGAGGGAGGCCACTTTGTTCTTGTGATCCTTCAATGTTGCAGACATTTTTTGGTACCCTTCCCCAGATCTGTGCCTCGACACAATCCTGTCTCGGAGCTCTAAGGACAATTCCTTTGACCTCATGGCTTGGTTTTTGCTCTGACATGCACTGTCAACTGTGGGACCTTATATAGACAGGTGTGTGCCTTTCCTGGATCATGTCCAAACAATTGAACTTACCACAGGTGGACTCCAATCAAGTTATAGAAACATCTCAAGGATGATCAATGGAAACAGGATGCGCCTGAGCTCAATTTCAAGTCTCATAGCAAAGGGTCTGAATATTTATGTAAATGAGCTCTTTCATATTTTTTGCACATTCATAATTTAAAAAAAAGTAAAACCTGTGTGTAGATTTCTGAAGAAAATGTTTTATTTAATACGTTTTAGAATAAGGCTGTAACATAACAAAATGTGGGAAAGTTAAGGGGTCTGAATACTTTCCAAATGCAATGTACTATAAGCTCTCTGCTCCTGTGTCTAAGGAGACACTATCAATGTTGAAAGAATACGTGTAGACTATGGATTCTCTTGCATCTATTCCTAATCCACTTGTTGAGTTGGCAAAATGTACTATAAATGATGTGTTTGATCTTGGTGTTTTACCTTTACAAGGAGAGGTTAATTCCTCCATTTTGTTTGTCTTTGAAGCCCCTAACTCCCATGTCCCTTGGTAACCCCACCTCTAGTAATGACCTACTATAGAGGAGAGCATGTTTCCATGTAGGCAGCAGCTCAGGGTAGAATAACAAAGATGTTCTATTCACTGACGTTGAAGTGTTTTAATGAGCTCAGACATACAATTTGAGTATCTTCTTCTTAATTTCAAAGACACATTAGAATAAAACATCTTGAGCCATGTTATCTTGAGATTACATTTTCTTTCCCCATTGCTAGTAGTGCAATGTCCTTATGGATTTCTACTTATTAAGGAAACCCATTACTGAGAGTGATTGAATAGGGAGGGCCCAATGTATTTTGCACATTCCATACCATACCGTACCTGACCCATGCTCTATGCTGAGGGCTTAGGCTATATGTCATATTTTTTGGTTCTCTGAAGTGCTCCACGGTGCAGCTCTCCCGGGGCTGGCCACTCTGCTCACATGGGCACTCTGGGTAATAGCCTTTGCGTCAGCCCACCACAAGAGCACTGTGCATTCAAATGAAATATCAACTTGTCGCTCCGCCAAGGAAGACGACAGCTGACTCTGCCATGGCTGCCAGAATCCAACCCAGTCTTATGAAAGGGCCAGCCTCTTAGACGATTTTAAATGAGTTGCTTTTAAATGAACTAACCTTGGAGGAGCTCGATGCCATCAATGTATTTTAGCAACAGAGAGAAGCGGGAGGAATTTGGATAGATTTTTATCTGCAGTGCAACCCTGAGGTGGTGGCTATGCTTACACCAGAACCTTGTTTCATGCCTTCGACCGTGTAAAGAAGGTTCTGTGGAATATACTACCATTATGCAACGGCCTTGAAGTAGAACGTTGTTGTTGAAAATGACATTAGAATAAGTTGAGCTGTCAGTGTTCATCATTTTATGGTATTTTCCTCTCAATGATGTTTGTAGCAGAATTAGAGCATTGGGAGGCACATGCTCAATTTGTTCATTCTGAAATCAGATTGAAAAGTAACTTTAGTCTATAAGTGTAGCATTACAACATTGGATAGAGAGGGTACCAGATAAAACCTTTGGCTGGGGGTATTTTATGTAATGCTAATGTTAGCTAAGCATTGTAATGAATATAAAATAAGTTTGTGTGCTCCTGTGTGTGTGCGTGTGTGCTTGTGTGTGTCTGTAAGTAATTGTAGTCCTTTGTCATTGCACCTCTCATGTTCTTTCTTAATTCCCCTTGGTATGCCTAGAGAGGCAGGCAATGGCATAACACTTTGTTTACTCTATCTCACAGGCTTGTTGATTCATCTCTGTTTAAGTGGTTTCTAGAGAGTATTGGCACCACATTGGGAAGGGGGACTCCTGGCAGGCCCTATATTATGTCAGATCTATGTGGGGGGGGGAAATCAGATTACGTCTGAACAGTACGCCATGTTTAATGACCAGTAATGGCCACGTCTCTCTGCCTGGCGCTCTTTAAAAGCCCCGAGGGAGCACAATAAAGACACTTCCACTGGGTGTTATCGCTCCGCTTCCGTTCGGAGATCTATGTTGAGCCGATGTGTGCTAATTAGCGTAGCCGTCTTGAAAAGTCATCAATGAGCCCGAAGCACGAGAGACTGGTGCGACCCCAGATAATATGTTACACCTGGAGAATTTCTCTCGTGGTTGAAATATGTCCAGAAGTGTCTCTATTGATTTCCCCCTTATAGCATAGGCCTTTATTGAGAGGCACGTGTGCTAATGCAAGCCACCAAATCATCTGTAAGTTATTTCATGGAAGAGAGGGTTCTCTGTAGGCTCATTGAGGGATGTGCTAACTGTTCCAGTGGGATTACCATTTAGGTAAAAGTGATGAGTCTGTAAATTGCAATGGATGCTTGGCCAGCTCTGTCGGTGTACTCTTAATAAAGGTGGGGGCACTGGCTTTGCATACTGTATCAGTTTGAGGACATCAGAGCTTAATTTACACACAGTAATTTCCAACACAGTTTGAATCATAATTTCATAAACTGGAAGAAGTATTGCAGGCTGGATGATTTTCTCTCAGAGGTGTTTTTTATACAACTATGAGCCAGAGACTTATGGGAATTCTCTCCTGTAATGGGTTTAATTTTGGTAACTCATCTTTGAAAGCCAGCCTCAGAATATCAGGGTAATTCTGGGCTCAAATGGGTCACTGATCAATTACAGCCTCAAAATGGATGCTGATCATTTTCTGACCATACTTGTTATGAGTGTGACGTTTAAACTTTTACATGGATTTGGGATCGTTAATGTTTACAAAAAATCCAGATTTTTTTTCTCACAGAATTTAAATCACAGTGCAGTTATCACAAAACTGCCACTAACGGGTCTTAATCATCATAAAGGCAAAACGTTGTTTACAAATACCTAATGCAAAAATACTATAGGCCTAAGTAGGAGGAGTAATGAATCTTTCAAATGATCAATTATTCATCATCATTAACAGTTGGAAAAATGGCAGAGAGTAAGACAGGGAAGGCACAGCAGTAAAATCCTCTATGGCAATACTTTGAGAAGTTAAATGAGAACGTGATGAAATGAGTAGGAATTGAGCTAGTGTGGCAGCAGGCTACAGGTGCAATGTTGAAAGGGAGGCAACGTGAGACCCAAATCGTTGCTGGCAGCAGTGTGATAAGGGACGGAGTGAGAAAATCACAGTGCTGATTGCAGTTGATATGCAGCCATTGTCAATGGTAGAGGATGTCAGCTTCAATACCCTAATGGTATATAGACTGCAAGATGCCATGTAAAAAAAACGTGATGGCCTGGATGGAGAAATTGTACAATGATTGCTCTGCAAGTACAAAACGCGAGCTCTCAAACACCATACGTGGCATTAACAACAGATGGTTGGACGTCTATAAACACGCCGTCATACATCACCGCAACAAGCCATCACATTGATGAGAAGTGGGACTAAAGTCCCATGTACTGACAAGTGAGAACATGGAGGAGAGGAACACAACAGAGAACCTAAAACGGCATTAATTATATTGTTGCTGAGTAGGTCGGGTACAGCAGTAAGGTGAGTGCCGTCTGGTAGGTAGCCTGGACTGTGGTTGATTTGAACTGCATCGCCCCCTAGCGGTCATACGCAGGACTATATCTGAATTGTGAATTCACATCATTTTATGATGGTATTGAAATGGTAAGACATTTTTTTACATTTGTCACAACCTTAATACTTGTTTGTCAGAGTTTAAAAATGTTTACATGGATGAATGGCAACTGAAATCCAGAACCAAAGGACTGTGAGATGATAGATAAAACAAAAGATAAAACAAGACCAGAGTTTTTTTCTAGATCAAAAAGGGATTAGTTAGTGGGTGTGGCAATGGGCACGGTCAGCCCGTCGGCGAGGCAGAATTTGAGAGAGAATTTTTGAGATCCCCATTTTGGCGGTGTAGACAATGTTTTTTAAATTTTTATTGTAGACAATGTTATTTTTTTTAATGCCAATTTTCAGAAATGTTCTACATTTCTCCATGGATCTGAGATACATTTTTGACATTTTAAAACGAATTTCCTGCAATTCTACACATTTTGCCATCGAGCTGAGAGAAAATGTTGCAGTTTAATTCAAGCTAATTTCCTGCGATTCTATCCCTTTTGCCATAGCGAATGCTGTGTTATTTTGCTCAAACGTAATAACATACTGCTAAATTTGTAATTATCTCTAACTGTCTAGCTTTTATTTTAGTGATTGTTATTTCTCAAAGATGATATCTTTTAAAAAAATATTTAGGTTCTTTTGTCGTTTAAGTTTACACTAAAAGTTTTTCCATTCCGAAAATGTATTTCTAAAGTATGTATACACTGAACAAAAATAGAAATGCAACATGTAAAGTGCTGGTTCTATTTTCATGAGCTGACATAAAAAATCCCAGAAATGTTCCATATGAACAAAAAGCAAGTGTCATGCTAACTGTGTGAATGTCCAACAGAGCTGTTGCCAGATCATTTAATGTTAATTTCTCTACCATAAGCCGCCTCCAACGTCATTTTAGAGAATTTGTCAGTACGTCCAACCGGCCTCACAACCGCAGACCTCGAGTACCCATGCCAGCCCAGGACCTTCAGATCTGGCTCCTTCAACTGCGGCATCGTCTGAGACCAGCCACCCGGATAAAACTGTGGGTTTGCACAACCAAAGACTTTCTGCACAAACTATCAGAAACCTTCTCAGGGAAGCTCATCCTCACTAGGGTCTTGACTTGACTGCAGTTCGGCGTTGTGACCGACTTCAGTGGGCAAATGCTCAACTTCGATGGTCACTGGCACGCTGGAGAAGTGTGATCCTCATGGATGAATCCCAGGTTCAACAGACAGACAGCGTGTATGGCGTTGTGTGGGCGAGCGGTTTGCTGATATCAACGTTGTGAACAGAGTGCAACATGGTGGCAGTGGGGTTATGGTATGGGCAGGCATAAGCCACAGATAACAAACACAATTGTATTTTACCGAGGGCAATTTGAATGAACAGAAATACCATGACGAGATACTCAGGCCCGTTGTTGTGCCATTCATCCGCCACCATCACCTCATGTTTCAGCATGATAATGCACAGCCCCATGCCGCAAGGATATGTACAGTCGTGGCCAAAAGTTTTGAGAATGACACAAATATTAATTTCCACAACGTTTGCTGCTTCAGTGTCTTTAGATATTTTTGTCAGATGTTACTATGGAATACTGAAGTATAATTACAAGCATTTCATAAGTGTCAAAGGCTTTTATTGACAATTTCATGAAGTTGATGAAGTTTCATGAAGTTGACCCTTCTTTTTCAAGACCTCTGCAATCCGCCCTGGCATGCTGTCAATTAACTTCTGGGCCATATCCTGACTGATGGCAAACCATTATTGCATAATCAATGCTTGGAGTTTGTCAGAATTTGTGGGTTTTTGTTTGTCCACCCGCCTCTTGAGGATTGACCACAAGTTCTCAATGGGATTAAGGTCTGGGGAGTTTCCTGGCCATGGACCCAAAATATCGATGTTTTGTTCCCCGAGCCACTTAGTTATCACTCTTGCCTTATGGCAAGGTGCTCCATCATGCTGGAAAAGTCATTGTTCGTCACCAAACTGTTCCTGGATGGTTGGGAGAAGTTGCTCTCAGAGGATGTGTTGGTACCATTCTTTATTCATTGCTGTGTTCTTAGGCAAAATTGTGAGTGAGCCCACTCCCTTGGCTGAGAAGCAACCCCACACATGAATGATCTCAGGATGCTTTACTGTTGGCATGACACAGGACTGATGGTAGCGCTCACCTTGTCTTCTCCGGACAAGCTTTTTTCCGGATGCCCCAAACAATCGGAAAGGGGATTCATCAGAGAAAATGACTTTACCCCAGTCCTCAGCAGTCCAATCCCTGTACCTTTTGCAGAATATCAGTCTGTCCCTGATGTTTTTCCTGGAGAGAAGGGGCTTCTTTGCTGCTCTTATTGACACCAGGCCATCCTCCAAAGTCTTCGCCTTACTGTACGTGCAGATGCACGCACAGTGAGTGCCCCGATTCCGCAGCTGAATCAACTTTAGGAGATGGTCCTGGCGCTTGCTGGACTTTCTTGGGCGCCCTGAAGCCTTCTTCACAAGAATTGAACCGCTCTCCTTGAAGTTCTTGATGATCCAATAAATGGTTGACTCAGGTGCAATCTTACTGGCAGCAATGTCCTTGCCTGTGAAGCCCTTTTTGTGCAAAGCAATGATGACGGCACATGTTTCCTTGCAGGTAACCATGGTTGACAGAGAAAGAACAATGATTCCAAGCACCACCCTCCTTTTGAAGCTTCCAGTCTGTTATTCGAACTCAATCAACATGACAGAGGGATCTCCAGCCTTGTCCTCGTCAACACTCACACCTGTGTTAACGAAAGAATCACTGACATGATGTCAGCTGGTCCTTTTGTGGCAGGGCTGAAATGCAGTGAAAATGTTTTTTGGGGATTCAGTTAATTTGCATGGCAAAGACGGACTTTGAAATTAATTGCAATTCATCTGATCACTCTTCATAACATTCTGGAGTATATGCAAATTGCCATCATACAAACTGAGGCAGCAGACTTTGTGAAAATTTATATTTGTGTCATTCACGACTGTACATAATTCCTGGAAGCTGAAAATGACCCAGTTCTTCCATGGCCTGCATACTCACCAGACATCACCCATTGAGCATGTTTGGGATGCTCTGGATCAAAGTGTACGACAGCGTGTTCCAGTTCCCGCCCATATCCAGCAACTTCGCACAGCCATTGAAGAAGAGTGGGACAACATTCCACAGGCCACAATCAACAGCCTGATCAACTCTATGTGAAAGAGATGTGTCCCTCTGCATGAGGCTAATGGTGGCCACAGCAGATACTGACTGGTTTTCTGATCCGCGCCCCTACCTTTTCTTTTAGGTATATGTGACCATTCCCAGTCATGTGAAATTCATAGATTAGGAGCTAATGAATTTATTTCAATTGACTGATTTCCTTATATGAACTGTAACTCAGTGAAATCTTGCAATTGTTGCATATTGAATTTATATTTTTGTAAAGTGTATATAAACTCTGTTGCCAGTTTATTAGGTATTAGTACCATCTAGTACCTGGTCAGAGCCCCCTTTGCTTCCAGAACAGCCTGAATTATTCAGGGCATGGAAACATTGCTCAATTGGTATCAAGGGAAACATTCCCCACACCATGACACCACCACCAGCAGCCTGTACCATTGACACCAGACAGGATTGGGCCATGGACTCATGCTGCTTATGCCAAATCCTGACTCTGCCATCAGCATGACACAACAGGAACTGGGATTCGTCAGACCTGGCGATGTTTTTCCACTCCTCAATTGTCCAGTGTTGGTGATCGCGTGCCCACTGGAGCCTCTTCTTCTTGTTTTTAGCTGATGGGAGTGGAACCCAGTGTGGTTGTCTGCTGCAATAGCCCATCCGTGACAAGTACCAGCGAGTTGTG
The DNA here is from genome assembly GCF_002910315.2 of Salvelinus sp. IW2-2015. Taxonomy (NCBI): domain Eukaryota; kingdom Metazoa; phylum Chordata; class Actinopteri; order Salmoniformes; family Salmonidae; genus Salvelinus; species Salvelinus sp. IW2-2015. Next base: position 15,752,570 of record NC_036842.1, read on the forward strand.
CGTTCAGAGATGCCATTCTGTACATTACTCAGACCACTGTTGTAGAGGTCGACAGATTATGATTTTTCAACGCCGATACCGATTATTGGAGGACCGAAAAAAGCCGATACCGATTAATGGGTCGATTTTTATATATATATTTGTAATAATGACAATTACAACAATACTGAATGAGCACTTTTATTTTAACTTAATATAATACATCAATAAAATCAATTTAGTCTGAAATAAATAATGAAACATGTTCAATTTGATTTAAATAATGCAAAAACAAAGTGTTGGAGAAGAAGGTAAAAGTGCAATATTTGCCATGTAAAAAAGCTAACGTTTAAGTTCCTTGCTCAGAACATGAGAACATATGAAAGCTGGTGGTTCCTTTTAACACGAGTCTTCAATATTCCCAGGTAAGAAGTTTTAGGTTGTAGTTATTATAGGAATTATAGAACTATTTCTCTCTATACCATTTGTATTTCATATACCTTTGATTATTGGCTGTTCTTATAGGCACTATAGTATTGCCAGCCTAATCTCGGGAGTTGATAGGCTTGAAGTCATACACTTGCTTGAAGCACATGCTTGAAGCACAGCGAAGAGCTGCCGGCAAATGCAGGAAAGTGCTGTTTGAATGAATGCTTACGAGCATTTTTTATTTTTTATTTTTTTTATTTCACCTTTATTTAACCAGGTAGGCTAGTTGAGAACAAGTTCTCATTTGCAACTGCGACCTGGCCAAGATAACGAGCATGCTGCTGCCTACCACCGCTCAGTCAGACTGCTCTATCAAATCATAGACTTAATTATAATATAATAACACACAGAAATACGAGCCTTAGGTCATTAATATGGTCAAACCCGGAAACTATCATTTCGAATACATAAAGTGTATTCTTTCAGTGAAATACGGAACCGTTCCATATTTTATCTAACGGGTGGCATCCCTAAGTCTAAATATTGCTGTTACATTGCACAACCTTAAATGTTATGTCATAATTATGTACAATTCTGGAAAATTAATTAGTCTTTGTCAGGAAGAAATGGTCTTCACACAGTTCGCAACGAGCCATTTAATTTCATTAAGAAAAAAACCCACAATTGCCTTTTTGAACTATACTCCCTTGTCTTTTCTTACTAGCACTAACTTTGTTGATAGCTACTTTATTAAGGGAAAAACGACTTACTATAACCACGTTTCCATCAACAGTTCTTATGTGAGTACTGCATAAAAGAAAATCTCGACCGCTACAGTATGATGGAAACAGTAAGTTTTGGTACAATTTTACAAATGCTGACAGATAATTTGTTTGTTTGACATGGTGGGATATTTTTGTGTCTGTAAGATTAATTATGCGAGAAATTGCGGTGGAAATGCCTCCATGCGTAAATATTGCTATAATAACCATCATATTGAAGAAACTTGGAGTCACAGATGAAATAAGTTATGATGAAATTCACAAGGTGGTGAATGTGCATGGTGATGAGATTGATGCTACAGTTGAAGTCGGAAGTTTACATACACCTTAGCCAAATACATTTAAACTCAGTTTTTCAGAATTCCTGACATTTAATCCTAGTAACAATTCCCTGTCTTAGGTCAGTTTGTATGCCTCCTTGTTCCCACACGCTTTTTCTGCCCACACAGTTTCTATAGGATTGAGGTCAGGGCTTTGTGATGGCCACTCCAATACCTTGACTTTGTTGTCCTTAAGCCATTTTGCCACAACTTAGGAAGTATGCTTGGGGTCATTGTCTATTTGGAAGACCCATTTGCGACCAAGCTTTAACTTCCTGACTGATGTCTTGAGATGTTGCTTCAATATATCCACATAATTTTCCTCCCTCATGATGCCATCTATTTTGTGAAGTGCACCAGCCCCTCCTGCAGCAAAGCACCCCCACAACATAATGCTGCCAACCCCGTGCTTCACGGTTCATCAGCCCAGAGGACATTTCTCCAAAAGTACGATCTTTGTCCCCATGTGCAGTTGCAAACCGTAGTCTGGCTTTTTTATGGCGGTTTTGGAGCAGTGGCTTCTTCCTTGCTGAGCGGCCTTTCAGGTTATGTTGATATAGGACTCGTTTTACTGTGGATATAGATACTTTTGTACCCGTTTCCTCCAGCATCTTCACAAGGTCTTTCGCTGTTGTTCTGGGATTGATTTACACTTTTCACACCAAGGTATGTTCATCTCTAGGAGACGGAACGCGTCTCTTTCCTGAGTGGTATGACGACTGCGTGGTACCATGGTGTTTATACTTGCGTACTATTGTTTGTACAGATGAACGTGGTACCTTCAGGTGTTTGGAAATTGCGCCCAAGGATGAACCAGACTTGTGGAGGTCTACAATTTTTTTTCTGAGGTCATGGCTGATTTCTTTTGATTTTCCCATTATGTCAAGCAAAGAGGCACTGAGTTTGAAGGTAGGCCTTGAAATACATCCACAGGTACACCTCCAATTGACTCAAATGATGTCAATTAGCCTATCCGAAGCTTCTAAAGCCATGATATAATTTTCTGGAATTTTCCAAGCTGTTTAAGGGCACAGTCAATTTAGTGGATGTAAACTTCTGACCCACTGGAATTGTGATACAGTGAATTATAAGTGAAATAATCTGTCCGTAAACAATTGTTGGAAAAATTACTTGTGTCATGCACAAAGTAGATGTCCTAACCAACTTGCCCAAACTATAGTTTGTTAACAAGAAATTTTTGAGGTGGTTGAAAAATTGGTTTTAATGACTCCAACCTAAGTGTATGTAAACTTCCGACTTCAACTGTACATTCAAACAAATATCAAGGGTCTTTTTCTGGTGACATGATGATCGATGCTTGACTGCCATTTGACAAATACAAATATTAACGCTCTTATCCATAATAATGTCATAATGTAAGTAGACTATCCGCACTGTATCTGTGAGCTAGAGTGCATGTGTCAAGACCACAATGGGCACATTTGCTATTTAACGCAACAGTTTTTGTGACAAAACTATTGGTAGAGTTGAAAATGCAATGGAAACACATTGAACTTTAGATTTTTATTCAGTACATGAAAACTTAAGCGAAGTACATGTTGTGTGCACTAAGTCATCACTCGCTGATTTTTATCTGCATCAATTCAGTATGGTGGAAACACACCACTGGTGGGAAAATGCGCATATTTTCTTTATGCGGATTTTTGAATACTCACATGAAAATCGGTCGCCAGCATCTGACTGTGATATGTGGTTGGCTCACATAGCGACCTTAATATGAATGCAATAACTGTGTCGCTCTGCATAAGAGTGTCTGCTAAATTACTTAGAACATTTACATTTTATAGATAAGTTTCAATATTCAATTGTTTCATTGAGGGCGTGATATCTAGCGTTCATCAGTGGCATGATGTGCCAGTTATGTCATTTCAGTAAATAGGGAATTGTTACACATTTTTGTCCTCACGGATATCAAACAGGGAACACTGCCCTAGAGAATGGGCTGCTTTGATCAGGGGTCCCATGTCAATGTACTGTACGGAGCCTCTGATCTCACACACACACACACAGTCATCCATCCATAACCTAGAGACCTCCTCGATTACTTTGAAGTAACAATCCAGCTGAAGGTGCCACTTCATGGACACATCAGTTCTCAAGGGGATTCAATTTTGCTCACTGTCACGTCACACTGTCTTTATGCGCAGAGGGAAGACATCACACAGCAGGCAGCAATGTGCCTCAATTAGAGCTAAATCTACAGGTGTTCTTGTTTCCTAACAAATGGCTTTAAATGGGGACAAGACGTTATTATCTGCTGCACAAAGAGAACAAAGCAGAGAAGAATAGGATCAAAGCGTTGAATCCCAGAGGGGGTGAGAGGAGTGTTATGTGTCAAGACAAGTAGGGTCTTGTCTCCTGACTAGTTTATCAGGGCATAGGCCTGTAGTCTGTGTGCTGTCTACTGAAGCATTAGAAATGCAAGGAGCTGTAACACAAGACTATGAGCCTTGCACAGATTCACCGGGGTGAAAAGAGAGTACAATTACCCAGTACAAACATTGTGTGTGTGCACTTAGACATATTTGCAATGTCAATCAACAGACCTTGAAAGCGTAATATTCATAATACACTAACTGTTGTACACCAATTTCAAATTAATTGCAACGAGAATATGAAAACATGATGTATAGGTGTTTACTTATATGTATTAATTTCAAATCAAATATTTTTCAGAATATCCTTTTACAATGTACGGAACATCCTTGAGTGTGGCTATGATGAACGTACTCTAATTGAACTATAAAATCATTAATATTTATAATTTTATGGGTATTTCCATCTATGTGGATTAGTAAGAATTCCTCTAACATGCCTGCTTCTTCTCTCCCTTTCTGTCTCTCTATCCGTAGGTTCTAAGCTGTGTGATGGACGACTGGCGCACCTCCCACTCCTCCTGCTCCTCGTCCTCCAGGCCCTGCTGCTGCTCTGCTCTGGTGAACGCACCTGCCCCCACAGCTGCCGTTGTGAGGGGAAAATCGTCCATTGCGAGTCAGCTGGCTTTTCAGATGTCCCTGAGAACATCTCAGTGGGCTGCCAAGGCCTCTCTCTCCGCTACAATGACCTGCACACACTGCTCCCCTACCAGTTTGCCCACCTGAACCAAATCCTCTGGCTCTACCTGGACCACAATCAGATCTCTGCTCTAGATAGCCGGGCCTTCCAGGGGGTCCGCAGGCTTAAAGAGCTGATCCTCAGCTCCAACAAGATCTCTCAGCTCCACAACGCCACCTTCCACGGGGTGCCCAACCTCCGCAGCCTGGACCTGTCCTACAACAAGCTGCAGATGCTGCAGCCGGGGCAGTTCCACGGCCTGAGGAAGCTGCAGAACCTCCACCTCCGCTCCAACGGCCTCACCAACATCCCCATCCGGGCCTTCCTGGAATGTCGCAGCCTGGAGTTTCTGGACCTGGGCTACAACCGTCTCCGGGCCCTCACCAGGACCACTTTCCTGGGGCTGCAGAGACTCATGGAGCTGCACCTGGAGCACAACCAGTTCTCCCGGATCAACTTCTTTCTGTTTCCACGTCTTGCTAACCTGCGGGGGCTCTATCTGCAGTGGAACCGCATCCGAGCAGTCAACCAGGGCCTGCCCTGGAGCTGGCACACGCTGCAGAAACTGGACTTGTCTGGCAACGAGATCCAGACCCTGGACCCAGCCGTATTCCACTGCCTGCCCAACCTACAGATCCTCAATCTGGAGTCCAACAAGCTGTCCAACGTGTCCCAAGAGGCAGTGTCTGCCTGGATATCCCTGACCTCCATCAGCCTGGCGGGTAACGTGTGGGAATGTGGGACAGGCATCTGCCCACTAGTGGCTTGGCTGAGAAACTTTCGAGGCACTAAAGACACCACCATGATATGCAGCAGCCCAAAGCATCTGCAGGGAGAGAAGATCATGGATGCTACGAGGAACAATGGAATTTGTGAGGAAACGGACTACTTCCAGACAGAAACTCCTTCCCCGACCCCAGATTTCATTGAGACGACACCCGACCCAACCCCTGCTCCCACCAGCCCCCCTCCACCCCTGCCTCCACCTACCACCCTGGTCCCCCTACCCCCACCTCTGCCTCAGCCCCTTCCCCGCCCCACCTTCCCAAGCCGGGTAGGAATTGACCCCAGAGACTCCCCTCCCCAGGCTCCACCCTCCCTCCGCAGCCTGGTGGTGACTCAGCCCCCAGAGTTGGAGCTCATGTCCTTCCACAAGGTAGTGGTGGGCAGTGTGGCGCTCTTCTTCTCCATGTCGCTCATCCTGACCGTCATCTATGTGTCGTGGAGGCGCTACCCGAACGCTGCACGGCTCCTGCAGCAGAGCTCCGTGGTGGGCCGCAAGCGACGGAAAAAGAGCCCCGAGCCAGAGCAGAACCTGAGCTCCCAGCTGCAGGAGTATTACATGAGCTACAACCCGGCCGCCACCCCGGAGGGTTTGGAGGTGCTCGGCAACGGCACTGGCTCCTGCACCTGCATCTCTGGCTCCAGGGAATGCGAGGTATGACCCGTCACATCAGCCTTTAAAAACAAAACCCCAAAAGCAAAAACACAAAGGCTCAAGAAAGAGAGGTAAATCCTTTATCAGGCATACACTGTTAAACCCCCATGCAGCTTTTGTAATTGTATTTTTAAATCATCACTGTATGTCTAATACATCACTGTGTGTGTTTATTTAATGAAAATAACTTCAAAATATATTTTAATAATTTATTTCCCTTTGTTAGGAAACTCATTTGAAGATATTTACATGCACAGCCCTGATTGGCTGATGGTCTAGAGCCCACCCCCTTACCCAGATGAACAGTCATTGGTCTATTATAATCTGATTGCATTGTGATATCACCTGGGCCAAAAGATCCATCCCACCTGAACAGGCTGAAATTGCAGGCGTTGTTTTCAAACCGCTCTTACACGAAAACGGCATTTTCACAATATCAGAGGGTTATTTCGATCTCATAGTGCAAAAAAAAGTCATACAAAATGGGGTAAGCACCCTTGAATCTTGGTTCATAATACGGTCGACTTAGAACCTTGACGGTTTCCAATTATTTCTGCGGTTTTGATTCATAAATCGAACGAGACACTGGAAACGTACATTTTTTATTTAGAACCAGGAGGCAATGGTAACCTAGCTCGGGTTCAGGGAGCTGCATTATTACACTGCCACGTGTCATGTTCGGCTCTCTGGCGTTAATGCACTTTGTTTCGTTTTTTGTTTGTATAGTTTATTTACCAATCAGCTTATTTTCGTACAGCGTTGTGCTTCAGCAGCATTTTGAGGCACAGTATTTAATCATGCACATGGTGAAAAGCAAAACCATTTTGCATGGCTCCAGTGACATCCTGGATACACTGTTCCTGCTTTAAGGTCTCACATAAGTCATTGATACGGCATCATGGCTTGGCTCCTTGGATGGTTAAATATACTGTAGATTAGTCACAACATCATGTTTGTTATGTTTACCACACTCATAATATGTGTGTGTTTAATCTATAGGGGTATTTCTTTAAAGGCCCAAATTAAAGACAATGCAGGAATTACTTTAGGGCCACTAGCTAGTTTACAGTACATCACCCCGTCTTGACCTAACTGAAAAGTGAAGCTCTCCAACTCATAAGATTCCAAAAAACAAACTCCAAGTCTATTCAAGCCAAATCACAACATGGATTAATGAGGTATTGATCAGCATTAGTAGGATCCCCCATAATAGAGCGACTGGACCTGCCCTGGCTGCCTGTCTTCTAATGTGGCAGGGTAGAAAAAGGAGAGGTGGAGATCAACATGGTCCCAGTCTCCATGGCTGGATGCCTATTACTTGTGGCTTATTTAAAGGACCAATCTGCAGTTGCTACATCAAATGATGGACTTCTAAATGAATGATATGTACCCATTGATTCTTGAAGATTATAACTTATAAATGCCTCGAGCTTAGTTCACTTGTTGTACCCCATCAGAACCTAAAATATAAGCTTGTTTAGTCCAATGTTTGTAAACAAAGTAAATGTAAATAAATACTGAAAAGCCTCAAAACATGGTTAAAACTATAGTGTAGATATCATGAATGTCAATCCTTGCATCCATCTATGAATTTGAGAGTGGTTATATTTCTCCAGGCCCGTCCCTGAGCTTTTTACCTAAACAGGGCAGGGGACTATTCTATGTTATTATTTTAACTGCTGATTGCCGCTTAAACTGCCTCGGTGACCCTATACGCCGCATGTTAACATCAGAAGCCTCCTCCCTAAGTTTGCTTTATTCACTGTTTTAGCACACTCCGCCATCCCTGATGTCCAAGCTGTGTCTGAGTCCTGGCTTAGGAAGGCCACCAAAAATTCTGAAATTTCCATCCCCAATTACAACATTTTCCGTCAAGACAGAACTGCTAAAGGGGGCGGAATTGCAATCTTCTGTAGAGATAGCCTGCAGGGTTCTGTCATACTATCCAGGTCTATGCCCAAACAGTTTCTACTTCTAAAGATCGTCTAATTTTTCTACGAGCTTCTACTTTTAAAGATCCATCTCTCCAGAAATACGTCCCTCACCGTTGCCGCTTGTTATAGACCCCCCTCAGCTCTCAGCTGTGCCCTGGACACCATATGTGAATTGATTGCCCCCCATCTATTGTAAGAGTTCGTACTGTTAGGTGACCTAAATTGGGATATGCTTAACACCCCGGCCGTCCTACAATCTAAGCTAGATGCCCTCAATCTCACACAAATTATCAAGGAACCTACCTGGTACAACCCCAAATCTGTAAACATGGAAACACTGTCACCACTGATAAATCCACGATAATCGAGAATTTCAAATTTCAATAAGTATTTCTCTACGGCTGGCCATGCTTTCCACCTGGCTACCCCAACCCCGGCCAACAGCTCTGCACCCCCCACAGCAACTGCAACTGCATACTTCTACTTGCATATCCTCATCTGCACATATATCACTCCAGTGTAAATTGCTCAATTGTAATTACTTTGCCTCTATTGGCCTTCATTTGCACACACTGTATACATATTTTTGTATTGTGTTATTGACTGTACGTTTGTTTATCCCATGTGTAACTCTGTGTTGTTTTTGTCGCACTGCTTTGCTTTATCTTGGCCAGGTCGCAGTTGTAAATGAGAACTTGTTCTCAACTGGCCTACCTGGTTAAATAAAGGTGAAATAAAATAAAACATTTGTCCCCCTGCCTGCCAGACTGCAGTAGCTACGGCCTTCTTTAGCCTAGTCTCTGAAGCCGCTTAACTCAACAGTGTGTTTAGTAAAATAGTAGAGGGCATAGTGGAAGGGGCATTCGGTTAGCTCCCGCCTGTTTTGGGGAGATTTATGGTAATCATAAAAGAGCCTTAGCAATACGGGTAATCCCAAAGCTTATGATAGGGCTGTTTAATGCAGATGGATGCCCCAGGCCTGTCAGGATGAGGCACTTATTTATACCCAATACCAGGGTAATTACAATCACCAGCACCACGTCTACGTTTGATCTCAGGAAGCATGTTTCCCTGTACAGATGCACTGTTTTATCAATGGATACGCACCTGAAGTGATTTAGTAAAATGGGATTATTTATGCTCCGAGAGGTATCGTTTTGGAAGGAGGAGAGAGAAAAAGTAAGGTGTTTATTAAACTCAACTGGAAGGAACCAAAGATCACAGTAAGCAAAAACTAAAACCCTGTAAATGTTTGGTTTGTATAATGAGTAAATTAATTCACACACTTGTGTGTTTACACGTTGAATGAATGATGCTATTATAGTGCTGCAAAACAAAAGAAGTCCACAGAACCTATGTTATCCATATGAATGATCACTTTACGATCAACATTGTTTACACTTACTGCTCACTGCAGTTTGCTAATTGTTTTATCAGTTTAGATTTTTGCCTCTGTCTATGCAGCTAAGTAAGCCTCCAGCGTCATTTATTGTAATAAAAGTATAAGGCATTTATTTGATTTCAAAACACCCATGGCACCGACGTCAAATTTTCATTCTGCACAAACCCTTTTCTAATTATTTTAAATGCCTCACCTTTTGTGAGTTATTTGAGAAATATTTCATATAGCACCTATAGGAACCAAGTTACCAAGCCATTCATTAAAATAACTCTTAATGGCTAAGCTCCTCTATGACAAGGAGTGCTGTTGCGTGGCTAATTCTTTTGCACTCTGTCAACATGTTATGCCCTTAATCCATGGAGATACAGAGACCTCGTATTACCTGCAAAGTGATTAACTCAACTTTAAAAGCTGGCATATTATTTCTGATTGGAACTTCATTTAATTCAATCTGAGTTTTTTCTCAGACAATGCATGGATTTTCCCGGAAGGGGATCCCAAGGCTTGTACTTTCTTGTTTTCATGGAAACATGCCAGTGAAATGTAGCCTTAGTACAAATGTGTTTCTCCCCATTACAGTGACAAAGTGAATCTCATCATCTCAAACACACACAGACACTTTTCTCCCTGTCCTCTGCAAAGTACTAAAGGGGGTCTACAGCAGGGTTTTTTTCTATGGTATGTTGTTGCTCATTTCGGGTAATGTTTAATAATTGAGCAGCAGGCGTCAGCTCGGTTTAGCTTGATAAAAGAGCCATATTGCCGACCAGCACAGCCTTTCATTATGGCTCAGTGCAGTGCAGGCAGTCCCAACGGAAAGCGGTGAGAAAGACTGTAAGTTGCGGCCCGTTCTCAAGAGGAGGACGAGAGAGGAATGCTGCATGCTGGGTCAAAGCCCAATTAAAGCACCAGGGAGAAAGGATCAGAGATGGTGTGATTTTTCCTCTGAGGCTGTTTCAGTTTGGTCATCAAAGGTGTTTGGACTCACCAAAACGTAAATTGTTAGTTATGATGTCAAGTCTGGTTCACTGTGCAAGTGCCAATAGTATGATTATAACTGGTGAACACAAAACTGGGTAGTTTATACAGAGGTAGTTTGTACAGAGGCATATTTCTTGCCTATAAATCAAAAAAATAATAATTGAGAGGAAGTCTATGCTTTATGCTCTGAAAGCTCAATGCACGATTTATGCTCTGAAAGCTCAATGCTATGCTTTATGCTCTGAAAGCTCAATGCTATGCTTTATGCTCTGAAAGCTCAATGCTATGCTTTATGCTCTGTAAGCTCAATGCTATGCTTTATGCTCTGAAAGCTCAATTGGAACATATTTACATTCAGACAGCTCCAAAACACTTACATTTGTGTTCAATTACGTGTACACTACAATGCCCCCCCTCTGATATCTCCTTTCAAATAGAGAGAACGAGTGTTTTCTTGCCAGTGGTAATGGAAAAGAGCATAGTCACAATAAATACATTTTCATATGGTAGAAGTCACAACAGAGATGTTACACATATTTGAGTTTGTTGGCTGAAACAATGAACCCCTCAGGAAATAATAGCCATGGTTTGATGATATAAACAGCGGTTAGGTGCAATTAATGGAATACTTTTACCTTGAAGAGTGGTCATCAGGATAAGCATTCAATCAGCATGACAGTTTGAGTATTACTATGGTGCATAGCTTCAATTGAGTTAGGCCACTTTTCCCCATCAGGCAATTATGAGCTACACTGCTTACCGTTACTGTTAAAGTGACAGAACATTGTTTGCTTCCTCCATGGATATGGTCAAGATAGGATGTTTAAAGTGATGCTCAAAGGTTTTTTAAATAATTTCATAGTTTTAAAAAAAACTTTTATGATAGATCTCTGTCATCAGCGACCATCCATCATTTGCTCAGGTATATTAGCAGAAACATCAAGCCAAACATAAAGAAAAGGGATGAGCAGTTTTATGTCCCTTTTATTCTGAAACCTAAGTTGAAATGGCCAACATTAAATACAGTGCATTCAGAAAGTATTCAGACCCCTTATTCTAAAATTGATTAAATATTTTTATCCATCAATCTACACACAATACCCCATAATGACAAAGCAATTTTTTTTTACATTTTATTTATAAAAACAAAAAACAGAAGATACTTATTCACAGAACTATTCAGACGCTTTGCTATGAGACTCGAAATTGAGCTCAAGTGCATCCTGTTTCCATTGATTATCCTTGATGTTTCAACAACTTGATTGGAGTCCACCTGTGGTAAATTCAATTGATTGGACATTATTTGGAAAGGCACACACCTGGCTAAATAAGGTCCCACAGTTGACAGTGCATGTCAGAGCAAAAACCAAGCCAGGAGTTCAAAGGAATGGTCCATAGAGCTCTGAGACAGGATTGTGTCAAGGTACAGATCTGGGCAAGGGTACCAAAACATTTCTGCAGCATTGAAGGTCCCCAGTGGCCGCCATCATTCTTAAATGGAAGAAGTTTGGAACCACCAAGACTCTTTCTAGAGCTGGCCGCCCGGCCAAACTGAGCAATCGGGGGAGGGAGGTGACCAAGAACCCGATGGTCACTCTGACAGAGCTCCAGGATTCCTCTGTGGAGAACCTTCCAGAAGGACAACCATCTCTGCAGCACTCCACCTATTAGGCCTTTATGGTAGAGTGGCCTTACGGAAGCCACTCCTCAGTAAAAGGCACATGACAGCCTGCTTAGAGTTTGCCAAAAGACACCTAAAGGACTTTCAGAACATGAGAAACAAGATTCTCTGGTTTGATGAAACCAAGATCGAACTCTTTGGACTGATTGCCAAGCGTCACGTCTGGAGGAAAACTTGCACCATCCCTATGGTGAAGAATGGTGGTGGAAGCATCATGCTGTGGGGATGTTTTTCAGTGGCAGGGACTGGGAGACTAGTCAGGATCAAGGGAAAGATGAACAGAGCAAAGTACAGAGAGATCCTTGATGAACACCTGCTCCAGTTCACTCAGGACCTCAAACTGGGGGCGAAGGTTCACCTTCCAACAGGACAATGACGCTAAGCACACAGCCAAGACAACGCTGGAGTGGCTTTGGGACAAGTCTCTGAATGTCCTTGAGTGGCCCAGCCAGAGCCCGGACATAAACCCGATTGAACATCTCTGGAGAGACCTGAAAATATATGTACAGCGACGCTCCCCATCCAACCTGACAGAGCTTGAGAGGATCTGCAGAGAAGAATGGGACAAACACCCCAAATACAGGTGTGCCAAGCTTTTAGCGTCATACCCAAGATGACCCGAGGCTGTAATCGCTGCCCAAGGTACTGCAACAAAGTACTGAGTAAAGGGTCTGAACACTTATAAAAATTTGATATTTAATTTAATTTTATAAATTAGCAAAAAATTCTAAAAACCTGATTTTGCTTTGTCATTATGGGGTAAAAATAACAATTTAATTAATTTTAGAATAAGGCTGTCGGCCTCCTGAGTGGCGCGGAGGTCTAAGGCACTGCATCGCAGTGATCCTAGAGATCGTGGTTCGAGTCCAGGCTCTGTCGCAGCTCGCCGCGACCGGTAGACCCATGGGGTGGTGCACAATTGGCCCAGCATCATCCGGGTTAGGGAGGGTTTGGCCGGCAGGGATGTCCTTATCCCATCGTGCTCTAGCGACTCCTGTGGCGGCCCGGGCGCATGCACACTGACACGGTCGCCAGGTGCACAGTGTTTCTTCTGACACATTGGTGCGGCTGGCTTCCAGGTTAAGCGGGCATTGTGTCAAGAAGCAGTGCGGCTTGTTTGGGTCGTGTTTCGGAGGACGCACGGCTCTCGACCTTTGCCTCCCGAGTCCGTACGGGGGTTGCAGCGATAAGACAAGACTCTAACTACATAAGACAAGACTCTAACTACCAATTTTGATACCACGAAATTGGGGGAAAAAAGGGGGAAAAAAATGTAATAAAAAGAATAAGACTGTAACGTAACAAAATGTGTCAAGGGGTCTGAATACTTTTCGTATGCACTATAAGGCTATTCTATATAGCTACAGTTGAAGTCGGAAGTTTACATACACCTTAGACAAATAATCTAAATTCAATTCACAAATCCTGACATTTAATCCTAGTAAAAATGTCCTGTCTTAGGTCAGTTAGGATCACCACTTTATTTTAAGAATGTGAAATGTCAGAATAGTAGTAGATAGAATGATTTATTTCAGCTTTTATTACTTTCAACACATTCCCAGTGGGTCAGAAGTTTACATACACTCAATTAGTATTTGGTAGCATTGCCTTTAAATTGTTTAACTTGGGTCAAACGTTTCAGGTAGCCTTCCACATGCTTCCCACAATAAGTTGGGTGAATTTTGGCCCATTCCTCCTGACAGAGCTGGTGTAAACTGAGTCAGGTTTCTAGGCCTCCTTGCTTGCCCACGCTTTTTCAGTTCTGCCCACAAATGTTCTATAGGATTGAGGTCAGGGCTTTGTGATGGCCACTCAATACTTTGACTTTGTTGTCCTTAAGCCATTTTGCTTAGGAAGTATGCTTGGGGTCATTGTCCATTTGGAAGACCCTTTTGCGACAAGCTTTAACTTCCTGACTGATGTCTTGAGATATTGCTCAATATATCCACATAATTTTCTCCCTCATGATGCCATCTATTTTGTGAAGTGCACCAGTCCCTCCTGCAGCAAGCACCCCCACAACATGATGCCCCCCCCCCCCCATACTTCACGGTTGGGATGGTGTTCTTCGGCTTGCAAGCATCCCCCTTTTTCCTCCAAACATAACAATGGTCATTATGGCCGAACAGTTCTATTTGTTTCATCAGCCCAGAGGACATTCTCCAAAAGTACGATCTTTGTCACCATGTTTAGTTCCAAACCGTAGTCTGGCTTTTTTATGCGATTTTGGAGCAGTGGCTTCTTCCTTGCTGAACCAGGTTATGTCGATATAAGGACTGATTGATTTGCACTTTTCACACCAAAGTACGTTCATCTCTAGGAGACAGAACGCGTCTCCTTCCTGAGCGGTATGACGGCTGCGTGGTCCCATGGTGTTTATACTTCCTTACTATTATTTGTACAGATGAACTTGGTACCTTCAGGCATGTGGAAATTGCTCCCAAGGATGAACCAGACTTGTGGAGGTCTACAATTTTTTTTCTGAGGTCTTGGCTGATTTCTTTTGATTTTCCAATGATGTCAAGCAAAGAGACACTGAGTTTGAAGATAGGCCTTGAAATACATCCACAGGTACACCTCCAATTGACTCAAATGATGTCAATTAGCCTATCAGAAGCTTCTAAAGCCATGACATCATTTTCTGGACTTTTCCAAGCTGTTTAAAGGCATAGTCAACTTAGTGTATGTAAACTTCTGACACACTGGAATTGTGATGCAGTGAAATAATCTGTCTGTAAACAATTGTTGGAGAAATGACTTGTGTCATGCACAAAGTAGATGTCCTAACCGACTTGCCAAAACTATAGTTTGTTAACAAGAAATTTGTGGAGTGGTTGAAAAACAAGTTTCAATGACTCCAACCTAAGTGTATGTAATCTTCCGTCTTCAACTGTATATATGTTTATTTTTGTGATATCTTGTTTGTTATGATCATGAGCATCTTGCTACAGGTAGCAATAGAAACAGGTTACTGTTTATCTCAAAGGCTGTGAAAAGTCAAACTGAAAACCAAGTGTACAGTATTAGGATTTTGTTTAAGATATTTCCATGTCAAAAGATTTCATGTCAGGTATAACTGCCTTTTTGATCTCCTTCTACTCAAAAAGAGCTGCCCCTTTTTCAAAGCTCGCTACATACGTAAGAAGCGGAAATGTTCTTTGATTTCAAGTAAACCATAATCTGGTTTCATGTCCTGAATATTCTCCAGATTCTAGATATCACTGGTGACGTGATCTTATACAGTTCATCAGAATCATCGCATTGTGCTCCGTGTTCCAATATAATATCATCAGGCAGAGGCATGAATATAAATCAGTGTCAAATCAGTGCCACTAGTTGAGGTATTGTTCAGACCAACACAGCCCACTGTTTGCATGTCCCATGGCTAATTTCCCCTCCAGTACGTTTCACTTGACAAGTGTCTCTCTAAAAAACGTTTACTGCAGGGATGGGCAACTCCAGTCCTTGGGGGCCGGAGTGGTGTCACATTTTTTCCCTATCAAACACAGCTGATTAAACTAATTTAATTCTAAACTAAGATCATGATTAGTTGATTATTGGAGTCAGCTGTGTTAGCTGGGCCTGGGGCAAAAGTGAGACACCAATCAGGCCCCCGAGGACTGGAGTTGCCCATCCCTGATTTATAGAACACTTTCATTAAACACTGCCATTCTGTCTCTCTCTCTCTCTCTCGCGCGCTCTCTCTTCGGCTTTAAGTAGCCATTAAGTGCTCAAATCACGCATTCCACTGAGGCTTGTTAATGAATATGCAATAGCTTCTGGTTTGATATTTTGTCCCCATTTTTCAAATCCGGTCTCATCCCCACTAACGGGATCTATGGTCTGCTAGAGAGCTGCTTAATGTGTTGGTCATCCGATTTTTTTCACTATTATTTTATTATTCATTAACTGATGTGTTAATGGATTCAGTGAGCAGATCACAATTGTCTATGTAAAGAATGGAGGTGTGGGGAAGTCTCATGGTTGAGTGGAGGGTTTAGGTGGTGTGACGACCCTCCCACTCTGTCTATCGTTTTCTCTCTCTTTGCTCTTGTTTCCTTATTAGGATGCCGGTGGGCGGAGTTGGGAGGGTCGTCAGCAAGGAGAGAGATAAAAGGGATGATCAACAGACTTATGTGTTTGCGCGACAATTATCTGTAACAGTTTAATCGCTGGTGTTCTGCCTCTGCAGTTTGTGACTTTCCAGGGCTGTGTGATACTGATTATTAGACGGCAATTTAAGGACACAATCCCTGATCAGTATTGCCACGTATATTAACGAACGAAAAGTAAAGAATGTCGTTGAAGCAGCGGTTTTGGCGTGATGAGTATTATGTTAACACAAAGAGTCTATGCAGAGCCCCGTATGCGGAATGAGTGGGGGCGTTCGAATAGATTTGACCTTCGCTCACCGAAATACTTTGGTTCACGGGCAGAGTTCAATCAACTAGGTTGAGCCTGACTCCCGTGATAAAAGCTGACTTTGGGCAAGGGTGTCACTACTGTCAAGGTTCAGGTCATTGGAAAAACGAATGTCCTCTTCTCAGATAAGGGTGCTAGGCTCATCTAAGCTTACCGCGTTAGCTGCGCCTGTTCTAACAGTCAGTTCATTCATGACTATTGCCTCAGGTCCAGGAGCATGTGAAAGTACATATTGATCCAGACTATTTACCTTTCATTACGGAAGGTTTTTGTGTCTATGTTGGAGTAAGGAATTAGTGCCAGTAAAGAATCTTGAGAGACACAGTGCCTCCCGAATCGTTTGTGTTGGAGTCTGTATTACCCTTTTCAGCGGAGACTGATTCGGGGATAGTGTTCTAATTAGGGGAATAGGTCTGAAACCTCTTTTCAGTTCATTGCATAAACTGATGTTAGATTGTGGACTGGTGAAAGGTGAGGTTGTTGTGGGGGTGCGTCTCTTCGTTGCCTATTTGAGGTATCGACGTTATTCTTGGGAATAACTTGGCAGGTGAGCGTTGTGTGGCCTGTCCGCTTTCCATCTCTAGTGGTTTCCACAAAGCCGTCAGTTGTTGAGATTCCTGATGAGAGTGTACAGAGCTTCCAGAGTGTTCAGTGCGTGTGCAGTGACGCGTTCTATGAGCCGTGGCGAACTGGTCACTGTGCGACTAATGAGAAGAAGTATGCCACTGCTTTCCCTGTTATTCCGTTATCTTGTTACCCGCTCAGATCTAATCAATGCGCAACGGACTGACTCCACATTAGACGAGTTGCGTGACCAAATTGTGCCTGTGGAACAGTTGGGAGATGTCTCCCATGGTTATTTTCTCCAGATGATGGTCCTGATGAGAAGTGGGTGTCTCATGGTAGTTGTTTTCTAGGGGAGGCGATTAGTCAGGTTGTGGGTACAGTAAAACTTCGTGAGTTGGTGTTGACAACTCTCACAATGATGTTGCTGGACATATGGTGTGAGCAAAACATACCATCGCATATTAAGACATTTCTTTTGGCCTAGATTAAAGAGGGATGTTTCTGCTTTCATCAAAACTTGCCACACCTGTCAATTAACTGGGAAACCTAATCAAGCTATTAGGCGGTACCACTGTTTCCTATTCCTGTACTAGCCAACCTTTGATTATCTGATTATTGACTGTGTGGGTCCTTTGCCTCGTTCTAAAAAGGGTAGTAGTTATTGTTCACTGTGATGTGTCAGACCACAAGGTTTCCAGCAGCCTATCCTCTCCGGTCTATCACGACTAAGTCTGTATTAAAAGCTTTGACTCAGTTTCTGTCACTATTTGGAATACCTAAGGTCATTCAGAGTGATCAAGGGGTCTAATTTCACGTCTAATCTGTTTGGTCAGGTTCTCCAACAGCTCCTAATTAAGCACAATCTGGCTAGCGCCTATCACGCGCAAGTCAAGGAGCACTAGAACGTTTCATCAAACACTTAAGTCTAATGTGAGAAGTTATGTACTGAGATGGATAAGGATTGGGAGGAAGGGTTGCCTTGGTTATTGTTAGCTGCTAGGGAGGTTTCACAGGAGAGCACCGGGTTTAGTCCAAATGACCTTGTGTTTGGACATATGGGTGCGTGGTCTTCTACTCTGTTCTTCAGGATGATTGGAAGTCTCCCGAGCCTCCTCAGTCTTTGTTATCGTATGTGTGTGATTTCCGGCGCGCTTGTATGCCGCTGGCGAAATGGCTAAAGAGAAGCTATCATCTTCACAGGAAGGATGAAATGCATATTTGATCGCCGAACTGAGCCACGTCATTTTAGTCCAGGTGACCAGGTTCTGCTCTGCTGCCAATTGTTGGTTCTCCTTTTGAAGGCCAAGTTTCAAGGTCGTATATAAGTGGTGCGCAAGTACACTGAGCAAAATTATCTAGTTGCCACTCCAGAACGGAGGAAAGCACACCAGCTGTGCCATGTAAATTTGTTAAAACCATATTATGCACGTTCCTCAGAGACTGAACAGTGGGACTCTGTAGAGGACGGTAAACCTGTTTTTTGGCTGAAACCGTTTATCCCTTGGATTCTTCTCAGGATAGGTCTGTGAATGAGGAGGAAGATGTTCCTGGTCCCGACGATTGCAACTGCAGGGTAGATTGAAAAATTCAGAGACACTGGATATTTTAGGCAGCCTTCTCACTCATCTACCCGTTGATAGGCGGGAAGAGATGGTTGGTCTGATTCGGAGATTTCCAAGTTTGTTTTCTGATACACCTACACGTACAAACTTGATAGAACATGATATTGACGTTGGAGATGCTGACCCCATTCGTCAGCGTTCTATAGAGTTTTCTTTAGAGAAACTGCATTGTCTGGATGCTGAGGTCAGATACATGTTGGAGAGTAAGATAGCAGAGCCTTCTTTCTCCAGTTGGGCTTTCCCTGTATCTTGGTCAAGAAACCAGATGGAACAACAGATTTTGTACAGACTACGTAAGGTCAACAGTGTCACTAAGCCAGATTCATTTCCTCTTCCTCGAATGGAGGACTGCGTTGATAAAGTCGGGGCAGCTAGATTTGTGAGTAAATTTGACCTGTTAAAGGCTATTGGCAGGTGCCACTGACGAGTAGGGCACGGGAAATCTCTGCTTTATTACACCCCTCTGGTCTGTACTCGTATTTGGTTATGAGTTTCGGACTACGTAATGCACCTGCCACTTTTCAGCGACTTATGAACAGGGTTATCGCCGGGCTGACAGGGTGTGCTGTTTATCTGGACGATGTAGTGATATATGCAGCAATACATGGGAGGAAACATCTGTCCCGTATTCAAGCCTTATTCGAACGCCTGGCTGCGGGTCACCTCACGATCAATCTGGCTAATGTGAGTTTGCTCAGGCGACTGTTACATACCTTGGAAAGGTGGTTGGGCAGGGGGAAGTGCGTCCTGTTCGAGCTAAAGTGGTAGCTATTGATGCGTTTCCCTCACCAACTACTAAAAAGGAACTGATGCGTTTCCTGGGCATGATTGGTTATTACCGTAGTTTTTGTAATAACTTCTCTACTGTGGTTGCTCCCTTGACAGATATGCTGAAAGCAAAGGCTGTTTACATTTGGTCTTCTCGTTGTCAACACGCTTTTGAAGATGCAAAGAGGTTGCTTACCTCAACTCCGTGCTGGCTGCTCCTCGCGTGGATTTGTCATTTACCTTGCAGGTGGATGCTAGTCATGTGGGGCAGGGGCAGTGTTGCTGCAGGCAGATGTGTCTGGGGTTGAGAGGCTATCAGTTTCTTTTCGAAAAAGTTTAACCATTATCAGTTAACTACTCGGTCATTGAAAAGAAGCGTTAGCACTCATCTGGGCGCTGCAACACTTTGAGGTCTATGTCGGGTCGGGAGTAGTACCTATTACGGTCTACACTGACCATAACCCTCTCACCTTTTTGAGGTCCATGATGTGTCCTAATCAGAGGATAATGAGATGGTGTTTATTTTTACAATCATTCCATCTCGATGTGCAGCACATTCGTGGAACTGATAACGTGATTGCTGATGCGCTCTCTCGTGCGCCCTGTTCCTGAATGTTGGTATGGTCAGGTTC
>NC_036842.1:15774700-15830418 GCF_002910315.2 Salvelinus sp. IW2-2015
TGTCTTTCCTGTCTATTCCCTCCTGGTCTGGGGAGTCTTCTTTCCTCTTAAAAGTTGCTTCCTATGCACTAAGGTTGCTGAGGTCAAGGGAGTCTTTGTTCCTCTTAAATGTTGCTTCCCGTGCGCAAAGGTTGCTGAGGTCTGGGGAGGAGATTGGCTGGGAAAAGTTTGGAAGTGTGAACATGTAACCACGTGTAACCACTCCTCATCTATTTGGGACGCAGAGGCCGGTATGTTGTTCCGGGGTCCTTGTTGGTCCCCGGTTTTATGGGGGGGAATGTGACGACCCTCCCACTCTGTCTATCGTTTTCTCTCTCTTTGCTCTTGTTTCCTTATTAGGATGCCGGTGGGCGGAGTTGGGAGGGTCGTCAGCTACATGGGAAACACCTGGGCCCATTCTCCCAGGATAAATACACCACTTCCCCATTCATGGAGGAGACTCTCTCCATACAGACACTTTGATAGATTTTGTTGCGTTTGGTTGTGCTTTTTGGTTGTTTGTTTTAGCATCTTTCAACACCCTGCATTATCACATTCATCCATGCAAAACATTCACTTACACTACTGATTACTGATTACACACACCATTGTATATTATACATAGTTTCTTTATTTAATAAATATATATTTTGTTACTTCTTATCTCCACGTGTCTCCCTTTTGTTACGGGCTTTGAGCCGGTTCGTGACAGTGGTGAATGATGAACTAGTCCCTGAACACTCTCTCCATCGTCTAGCTCCACTACATCACACTCCCATTGACTCTCTAAAGGAGAGTCTAAATCTGTCTATAAAAAAAGCAGTGACTGACGGAAACGAGACTAAACAGCACTGAGCCCAGTGAGGCAAACAAATGATGCCCCTGATCGTTCTTACTTGTTGATATCCTGAGCTTGAAATCCTCAACTGTGTCTCAGTAGCAGGATTTTGTTCCTGCCTAGACTGCAGGCATGACCTCAAATTGGTGCCAATGTGCAGTAGTTTCCCGGACGCCTTGTGTGAAAACTATGGCTGCAAGGATAGGATACCCCAGGCCCGTGCAGACTATTCCCTCATCCCAATCCCCCAACACTACAATCCCTACTGAAGTGTTTATTAATAGCTACAGCTGGCACTGTGGGTCCTGAAGCTAAGACAAATAGGGAGAGCCAGAGTCTGCCTGTTTTACAGCAGATCTGAGACTGACAGTGAAGGGAGAGATTCTATGGCTGATCTGTTGCTGTGACACTGGAAGGAAACAAATGCAGTGGCAGTGTGGAACCTCATATCAAAGACCTACCCCCTCCATTGCCTTAAATTGAATTCTGTAATCTTCTACCTGCTCCTGTTTCATATTGCCACCGGCTCTGGCAGACACTTTGTACTGTGTCCACAGATAACAGTAACACCTACCCACCTTCCAGTTCACCCACACACACTGCTGTAGCCTACATACTGCTACGCAGACACACATACACTGGCTACACACACAATATGTTGAATCACACACAGCCGGTGATTGGGAGTGTGTTATTATTTAGAACTAACAAAGGCAAATTTACAGTGTCGTCCAAGTGCCCCCGCGCAGGTCTTCAGTGTCAAGCCATTTGTCTTATTAGAAACCTCAACCCCCTGGTGCTGCCCTTCCCTCCCCACTTCCTGGTATCACTGTGGTCCATAAGTAAGAAGAGGTCAATTAAGTGGGCTGAGGGACAGAGAGAAAAAAGCCTCCAGGGATTCAACTGCAATTGAAAGCAAAGAATGAGCTGCTCCTGCACTCCTGTTTCTATTTATATCAAGAAGAGGGATCAAGGAAACATGGAACCATCTCCTGAGATAGGCTTAAGACAGTCCTACAGCTCTGTATGTCCCTCTACTTGTGATGGGTCGTTCACGAACGAACGGCTCTTTTTTGACATATCTTTTTGGTGAACTCCAAGAACCAAACTGCATCTGTGATATGTTCATGTGATTATTTATTTTTTGCATACTGTTACTGCAAGCATTCTCATTTTGCAGTACTGAACGAAGAGCCATTTGGGAGTCAAATGTACGTACAGTTATGAATATAACTACTGTTCCCTGGGGGGAACGAGATATAACATACTATGGAGAGTCAACGACCAATTATATTCACCTGAAATCACGCCCAACAGGCCAATGGATGCCGAGCCCGCCCTCGGAAGCCCCACCTTTCTGGCTTTAATACCGGGGATCGCATTAATTTCCTCAATTCAGTACCACTCTTCAGCGAGCCCAAACTCCATAATGGTGCAGGGCCAAAATATTTTATACCTCGTTTCCTCCTTTAAGGAACAGTAGTTATATTCATAACTGTACATTCCCTTTCATTAGGTCACTCGGTATAACATACTATGGGACAAACAATCTTGCCCCAAGCCGGCTCGGAGGGTACCAAACTATGAGGCCCACGGCAGCCCAAGCACACAAGGGTTCCACCAGCCTCAAAAAGGGGTTTCAGAAGCCTAATACTTACCAGAGATACCTGAACTATCAGAGCCTCATGAGGCCTGAACTTTGAGAGCCCCATATAGGGAACCAGACCCTGCTGCAACTTGGCTATGCATACTGACACGCTGTCACTGCAGCCCAAGTCCATAGACCCCACAGTTTCAAGAACAATACTTACCTTGTGAGCCTGAAATGTCAGAACTCACACAAGGAACCGCAACTCCAAAACAACAAAACACTTGTCGTTTCTTGGTAAAGCGCACATACGTGCTGCATAGCATCAAGCAGAGTCAATGAATCATGGCAGCCCGGGGCTCAAACCCACAGGAGACTGTGGTTACCCTGATGAATGCGCAATTTATGCGCTGCTGCACCCCAAGGCAGCCCAAGGCTTAAACCCACAGGGAACTGTGGTAACCCGGATAAATGCGCAACCTGCACAGTGCCTAACACCCACTCCCGGACCCAGCCATAACAACACTATGAGCCACACTGGGAACAGTTACATCCAAGCAATAAAACCTCACAATGGTATGTTGGGAACCCCAACTCGCTGCAGCACACATATCACCAATCCTTAGGCCCCTGAACAATGCACAAGAAGCTGCCACACCCCTAGTGGAGTAAGCACGCACACCGCTAGGCAGCCCTTTTCCTTTGCTGTCATATGCTAGGGAGATCCACAATCCAATGAGGAAGATGCTGCTTCGAAAGCGCCCTACCCCGAGTTGTATTAGCGAAACAGACAATAAGCTGGTCACAAACCCTGGTTCTTCCTTTAAAAGTTTTGAGCTTATGCCGCGACCGTTTGTGGTAGATGGTGGCAGACTGTGGTAAATTGCTTCGTTCTGGCAACAATGGGTGACACTTAAATAATGTGCCATAGAATTCTGCGGCACACCGTAAGCTGTGCTGCAACTTTTAAAGGAAGAGCCACTGTCTCCTTGGTCCTATCCATATATGTGCGTAAAGTGCGCACCGGACACAGGCCATGATTCCTCTGTTGTTCACCGTAAGCAAACGGAGGAGGTGAGAAAGGGAACAGCTTGAAAGAAAAGCAAGTGACCTGTTAGACATGGGCATAACCTTGGGAGCAAAAGCTGCATTAGGACGTAACATCACTTTGGAGTCGCCAGGCCCACACTCCAAATAGGAAGGGTGTACTGATCCCCAACGCTCTTGGCCAAAGCCATGAGCAGGCAGTCTTGTAGGAAAGGACACTCTGAATGGTTCATTGGGAGACTCACACAGAGCGTCAAGGACCAAAGCCAGGTCCCAGGTCGGTGCCATGGGCTTAGACACTGATCTGAGCCGATGTACGCCTTTCGGGAACCACACCATCAGAGGATGAGACCCCGGGGTAGAGCCGTCAATCCCTACATGACACGACGAGATGACTGTCATATAAACCTTCAGTGTGGAAAAAGAAAGGCCCTGCTCAAAAAGCTCTTGCAAGAACATCAAAATGTCCAACAGAGGTCTGAAAAGGAGAAACTCATTTACCCCGAAACCAATCCTGAAACGCGCGCCACTTATATGTATACAACCCTCTTGTAATCACGGTCGAGGGTAAACTCCTAGCCGTCAAATTCAATCTTTCAGGGGCCAAACCCACAGATCACATATCTGCGGTTGGGGTTGACAAACTCCCTTGCGCCTGGGACAATACATCCTGACAACACGGAATCCTCCACGGGTCCCCGCCTAACAGGCGGATGATTTTCGGGAACCAGCCAGTGGGTGCCACCAGAATCAGACCCTCCTGCCAGACCCTCTCGACGGTGGCCTAAATCAGGTCTACCGGAGGAAACGCATAGAATAGGGTTTGAGGCCACTGATACACAAAATCATCCATTCCCAATGGAGCACCCAGATCCCTCATTGAGAAGAAAAGATGATAATGCGTGTTTTCTTGAAATGCGTAAAGATCTACGTGGCGAAACCGGTCACATATCTGGTCCATATCTGGTCAACCTCTGAGGGGTGCAGTCTACACTCCATAGAGATGGGACCCTTTCTGGAAAGTAGATCTGCACCCATGTTGAGGGATCCGGCAAGATACGTCACACTGAGCGACAGGAAATGTGTACTGCTCCATACGAGCGGCTAACGGGCCAGGTTTAGGAGATAGAGAGACCCCCCCCTGCAATTTGATCTACGCCACCACCATCCTGTTGTCGGACCTTACCAACACATGCTGGCCCTCTAACATCGTAAGGAAACCCCTCAGCGCTACCAAAACAGTATCTCTAGGTAATTGTTGTGCATCGCCCATTGCACTGTTGATCAAAACCCTCTTTCCGAATAGCCCACACACAGTTCTCCCCATCTCAGTAAGGATGTGTCTGTTGTGATCAGCCTGCAGGACACTACCCGGCCCATGGGTCTCTCCAAGGAGTCAACGCCCTTAGGTATGACGAGGATACCTTGAGCAACCGCTGGCGGTGATGAGATGCATCCAGACGCGTAGCAATCACCTAGCGCTGAAATAGACGCACCAACAGAAGTCCCAGAGGCACCACAGCTATCATAGAGACAATCAGACTAATAACTGCAGGCACAAGTGAAAAGGCACAGAGTGCCCCAACGGAAACCGTGCCAGACAGCCGGAATGCAACCTTACTCTGTTGGGACAAAAACGCATGATTCAGAACCGAGAACAGAAGCAGACCCAGAAACTGAATGCGCTGAGCCAGAGTCAAAAAGTTTTATTGTGATTCCCTATGAACCCCAGAGACGGAATATGGGAAACCAGTGTAGCAGTGTGGAGCTCAACAAGTTTCCTTGACTCCACTACGACTAGCCAATTATCCAATACTCTGATCCCCTGGCATCACACCATTCCCAAAGCCATCGCCACCAACATAAAAAAGGTTGAGGGTGATAGGGAGAGCCGAACGACACCACCAGAAACTCGTAGGTCACATCCTTGAAATAAAACCTCAGAAACTTTCTGTGGGAAAGATATACAACTACATGAAAATACGTATCCTTCAGATCTATGGACATGAACCAATCGATGGGACACACCGACTGCAATAGCCAGTGAAGTGTGAGCATTTTGAACTTTGTAAACCTTGAGGTGCTGGTTTAAAACACTCAAGTCCAGGATGGCAATCTCCTCTCTCAAGACAGGTGCTAGGACTTCTAGGACCATTGACTTAATGATGCAATGAAAAGGAGGAGGACACACAGAAACCTACCCCCTTGTCACCGTCCTCATCACCATCCTCATCACTCATGGTGAAACTGCGCATGCCAGCCACTGGATGGAGCATGCTGCCAGTTTCCCATACATTATCTCCTTAAGGGGCAGAGGGAAACCCTGAGGACTGGGACAACTTTTCTTTTTTGTCATACTACTTTTCATATCCACCGCTCTTGACAATTGTGTGTCAGAATGAGCGGAAGAAACTGTTTATTATGCCCACACCTGGACGATACCGCACTCTCGATACCCCTGAACACGAGGAACCTTGGGTAGAAACAATGTGCTTTCATGGTACCGTCATTCTGATATCCATCCCACACCAGGTTCAGGGACTTTGGCAACCAGTAACTTGCTCCCATTGACCGAGCAACTTGGGAGTACTGTTGCCACAGTAAACTCTTGGGTAGGAGGGCCCTGAGGACACCCCCCCTCCCCCAGCCTCCAGCTAGGGTTCGAGGTCTGCTTCTTCTATGGCGCTGCAGAGGAATCTGTTTTCACCCCGCTCTCCTTCAACCCAGCACAGCGTCTGTGCCAGGACGTCCGCCGCTGCCCAGAAGCACGAAGATGGTCAAAAACTGACCTTGAAGTCGCTCCCTGGCCCAAGGCAAACCGCCTCTGCCCTACAAGTTTTTAACTTCTATTTGCTATTTATGGCCTGTAGGCCTCATTGACCTGAGCTCATACAACTCGTTTTTGAACTCGTAAAAAAAAAAAAAGATTATTTTAACTATAACAAATACTCAGATGAAACATATTGTGCTATTTATCACAGACTACTTTGTCTCAAAGTTTAACAAGGACATTTGTTTTGAAACAATTAAATTAAATTAAAATAATAATAGTGGCACAAAATAATATCTGTTGTGTTCCCGGTCAAAACTGACCGGAATGATTTTATTAGTAAAGAAAGGACATAGGCCCAAAACGACACATGACAACTTTACCATATTACAAAATTAATGTCTGAACACATTAAAGAACAACAGTAACAATAACAGTATTACTAACAATATCAAAAACATTAAAATGTTCACAATCTGTCAATCAATGGTGGTTATATTTTGTGTGTTCTCATGCACATGTTGGACAATATGTGGTGGTTGTTGCATGTGCCTTGCAAATATATGCACTGCATTTATGGCACATACTGCTCGTTTTGACATCGCTTGGTGCACACAGATTGCACCTCTTCCTTTTGTCTCGTCTGTCTCTGGCGGCCGTAGATCTTTCTTCTG
This sequence comes from Salvelinus sp. IW2-2015, assembly GCF_002910315.2. Lineage (NCBI taxonomy): Eukaryota > Metazoa > Chordata > Actinopteri > Salmoniformes > Salmonidae > Salvelinus > Salvelinus sp. IW2-2015. The sequence goes on from NC_036842.1 coordinate 15,781,597, forward strand.
GCCCTTGTATATCTCTCACCAATCCAGCAGAGGATGGTGTTGGAGGAAGGTGTTGGCGCCTTTGAATGAGGGATGCCACCATGGCTTTCCCCAACTCTTCTAGGAATAGTCTCCTTTTGAAGAATTACCCCTGCTCCCAGCCTGGATTCACTTCCATCCACACCACAAACGCCTTGTAGGCTGACACATCTAGGATGTTGAAGAACATCACCATGGGCCAACGTACGGTCATCCTCTTACAAGAGTATGTGCCAGAAACCTGCAACAATCATAAAATAAAGTAATGAGTACATACAAGTGATGCTTCATGTCTTGCATAGTAACGTGAAAAATTGCATCAAAGCGTTGTTTTAATTTATCACATCTAAAACATATTTACATATTCAAATGAATAGAAATGACTCCATATTGTTCACAAATTCAATGTGCATTTCACCAAACAACAACATTTTTATGGTGCATATAAAACAATCTGGTAATAGGAAAAAAAGTACGAGACTTGAAAGATAAAGAGTAACAAACCTTATCAAGGTTGTCAGCTCCTCTTCGTTCCTGTTGTAATCCAGGACAGCGTTGGGCTTCTTGTCCTCCCTGGTACTCACAGCGTCCTCCCTGGTACTCCCTCTTCGTTCCTGTTGTAATCCAGGACAGCGTTGGGGTTCTTGTCCTCCCTGGTACTCACAGCGTCCTCCTGGTACTCCCTCTTTGTTCCTGTTGTAATCCAGGACAGCGTTGGGCTTCTTGTCCTCCCTGGTACTCACAGCGTCCTCCCTGGTACTCCCTCTTTGTTCCTGTTGTAATCCAGGACAGCGTTGGGCTTCTTGTCCTCCCTGGTACTCACAGCGTCCTCCCTGGTACTCCCTCTTTGTTCCTGTTGTAATCCAGGACAGCGTTGGGCTTCTTGTCCTCCCTGGTACTCCACAGCGTCTCCTGTACTCCCTCTTTGTTCCTGTTGTAATCGACAGCGTTGGGCTTCTGTCCTCCTGGTACTCACAGCGTCCTCCCTGGTACTCCCTCTTTGTTCCTGTTGTAATCCAGCACAGCGTTGGGCTTCTTGTCCTCCCTGGTACTCACAGCGTCCTCCCTGGTACTCCCTCTTGTTCCTGTTGTAATCCAGCACAGCGTTGGGCTTCTTGTCCTCCCTGGTACTCACAGCGTCCTCCCTGGTACTCCCTCTTTGTTCCTGTTGTATCCAGGACAGTTGGGCTTCTTGTCCTCCCTGGTAACTCACAGCGTCCTCCCTGGTACTCCCTCTTTGTTCCTGTTGTAATCCAGCACAGCGTTGGGCTTCTTGTCCTCCCTGGTACTCACAGCGGCACCCCTGTGCAGAGTTGTCATCAGGAGCACATTCTTCTTTTTCTTCGGGCAGTAGGACACAAGAGAGTGTGTATCAGTGAAGTCAAATTTAGAGGGAAAACGATCCCTGTCCTTGGTAGTGAGTAAGGCAGGAGCCAACTCAGGATTGTTCCTTCTAACCATCCCCACCATGGTAATTTTTTGGGGAGCAGCTCCTGACTAAGAGCATATGAGGTGAAGAAATTGTCACATGTTATGTTGTGCCCCTGGAGACCTGCAGTCATTTCCAGAACCACCCGCTTCCCCTGGTTCCTTTATGGGAAAACCGTCAGCAGGTTTCCCGGTGTAAACCTGCATGTTCCAGGCATAACTTGTCCTGGCATCACATGCTGCCCATATCTTTATTCCATATTTAGACGGTTTGCTTGGCATGCACTGTTTGAATGGGCAGCGTCCTCTTAAGTCTGACCAGGAGGCCTCTCCTCTCCTCCAGCGACAACGTTGTTTTGGGTCGGCCTCTGGGATTAGATGCAATGTCCAGGATGGAGGTCCGAACAAAGGATCCGCTTTGGGAAAGTTGTATTCCTGGTTGTAATGCTGGTAAGTTGACATCGCTCTTGTATCCAATAGTTATTCCCGGCTGTATGTAATAATACTTAAGATTTTCTGGGCTAACAATGTAAGAAATAATACATGAAAAAAAAACGAATTACTGCGTAGTTTCCTAAGGACACGGATCCATCAAAGGCACATTAACAACCAATGGTTCACTCTCCCCCGTGGAATCCAAAGCATCGGCCCTAGGCTGCCCGGGACTGATGTAATCTGATTGACACTCTGAAAACCCTCCAGAACCAACCAGGGATACTACATCATCCCCAGAATCTGTACTCTGAACACTGCCAGAGAAACCGGAATGAGTCTCACTGGGATGACACCACTATCAACTCTGACCACCACTGCTGCTCTCGCCTCAGACAACACCATTCCCGAGGTCGCTTCACCAGAAGACCCTTCGCCAGCAGCCTGACACCCAATTTAAGTTGAGCCAAGCCGGAGACAATTGTCACACAAACTGGTCAGAGCCATAGCTTTCTGAGTGTGATTCCACCCCAGACAAACAGGACAGCACTCGTGTGTATCTTTAAGTTTAATTTTGAAACCGCATGCCCTAGGGCACAGTCGGAGGCTCAAATTTGGCTGGTTAGACATTTTAAACTTACTCTTACCACTGGCCATCTTACTCAAGCAAGGAAGCATTAGCTACACAAGCAGAGCATAAAGTAGTTCGCTTTTAGCAAACACAAAAACTAATACCAAGACCCAAAACTCACCACATCTAGGGGGACAAGTACTCTCTCCCCACTAACAGACACCTAAGTCAGAGCCCAATCTCGTTGTCTTCATGTGCTTGAAAAGTTTGTTAATTGCGTGATACGTTCTTCCTTCAGGCAAGCTGAAAAGCGAAGAATTTAGGAAATGAATGCGAGCCCCGGTATTATAGCCAGGAAGGCGAGGCTTCCTAGGGCAGGCTTAGCATCCATTGGCCCGTTGGGCATGATTTCAGTTTTCTTCAGGTGAATATGATTGGTTGTTGACTTATACTGAGTGGCCTACTGAAAGTGAATGGCTCTTGTACTGTAGGTGATTGGAGCCAGAAGATCCTTCTCACCGAGAAGTACTCAGAATGCCCATCACTACCCTCTACTGAAGGGTGAAAGGGGAGATATGGATCGGTATCTAGGCACACCTGGTCTACAGGACAGTGAACCTGACCAGTTAACACTGGGAACCACAGTGGACTTTCATCAGACAAACACATACAATTGTTTCCATTTGACTTGCTGAATAGAGTTATGTCACATACCATTTGCCAGTTTCTATAACATGATTTTGCAGTCGAAGTAAAGTCTATTCACATACCAAATTTCCTTTCAGACTATTGTCTGAGTAGTCACATGTTGGCCTCTTGACATATTCAAACTACTCCATGACTCATGAGTGTTCCTTAGTCTGGTTCTTTAATTGTAAGTCCCAAGGCTGCACTGTTGAGACCTTGCACTCTAAACTGTACATCACATGCTTTGACTGTACCATTCCTAAGGTTGCTTAAGTGGAGGCAGTTTCAATGTTAGATCAATGGAATGAACAATGCCCTGTGTCACCTTTGTGTCCCCTCCTCCTGAATAGAGATCACGAAAGACTGTCGAACTTAACAAGATCAAATGCACCAGCAGGCTTCCACACTATCTCCTGCTTGGAAAAGAAAACGGGGACAATTTATTTTGCCCTTAAAGTTTTTTGAGAACATATTTGCCTCTTTTCTCTTGTCACATTAATTTTAATTCACAAAGACTCTGGCTCTCTTTCTCAGCAAATGTTTGAATTATTAAAGGGTGGTTTTCAGAGGGGAACGGAGACATTTGTCGAGATATGCGTTCACTCGGTGCCAGTGTTAGACTGCAGTCACCGTGACCGTAAGAATATAACACACAATCCTGTGTTCTCTTCTGCCCGGTTGAAAAACAGGGAAAAATAAAATGTCTACTTATTTTCCTAATTTTTCTACTTGTATTAGAATACGGTAATTACAATATGATCCTTCTTTGTGTACATATTAATGATGCCTCTTAAAGAATAATGGTGAGTGGAGATAGCCTTTCTCTTAACTTAACAACTGAATTAAATCTAAAGAAGGCACATTTCTTTGTTAGATATTTGAGGTGGAGAGCTTATCCCTGTTTAGAGAGTATTATAAACCATGAATAAATAGATACATATGGGAAACATTTTAACATCATTGTAATATTATTTTAATATCCTGGGTTCGTTGAATTCGAGAGTTTGTTGGATTGTTGATGATGTTTGTGTGAGAGAGAGAGAGGGATAGAGTGAGATTGTGTTGGAAGGAAGCTGCCGCTCCTAATGTGGTCGTCCATCACTAGCATAAATCATATTCATAAATCACAACACACACACATACGCAGACATCCTTGGTTGGATCCTCTCTACAAGTCATTGCGACACATTTCCTCTGAGAGATCCTTGAGCCAACACCATTCCTCAAGCATGGCTTGTGTCTTTTTTCTGCTCTGCATTGCATGTACATACACCATCGTTATCCAGCCCCCCAAAATCTTAATCACTATTCTATAACATACTTAGTCACTGCAGCAGTCCATAGCTACCTCCTATACAGGCAGATGTGTTGGCTGGCTGCCTGCCTGCCTGCCTGCCTTTTGTTAGGCTCCTGGAGATTTGTGCACCCTGTCACGTTGAAGTTTGCATTGCAGTTTGAGTCATGATACGTGTCCCCGGGCAAAATATTACTGTTGCTGTCAAGATTTATATATTCATGCATTCATGCTTTCAGCACTACCGTTAATATGTGCTTTTATTATTTTCTTCTTAAAGAAGGGGGGAAAGGATGGGGGCAAATTGTATACTTTCAAAATACGATAATAAGTATACAGTCTATGTTCAGAGAGAGAAACTGTTCTCATGTTATAGCATTGTCCTGTAATAGCACAGTTTCCTGGTAGGTAGAGACCTCCGTGAGAATGACCCTGATCACATGTGTTCCAGTAGACATCAAACTTGCCTACAGTATACTTCCAGATGATTGCTACTCCACCTAGCTTTGTTTTTAGATCTATCTACCCTCTCACTTTCATGACAAGATTCGTTCATTTCTGGTAGTGTTGTACAATACATTAGTCAATGTATGACAATTTGAACAGCAATAACTGAAATGTAAATGTATAGTTCTACTCTACATGTTCTGGTAGATTGAGATTTTTGTTAAGATTTTTCCCCCAAAATGCAAGCAGATTGCAGTCAAATTACTGAGTGTGCAGGCCTACGTCTCCCTGCAGGCTTCATGACAGATGACAAGCAATTGGTTTTAGCCCCTCTGTTTTCGCCTTGTGTTGATCACACTGTTTATTTGGAAGTTAGTAATCAGCTAACATAAAACATTGCAGCCAGAACAATGTTCTCCGTCATACACAACACGTCTTCATGAATGTCACAAACATTCTGTGAAATGTTTACTAAGGATGATACAGCAGGATATTTACTGTGTTTATGTGGCTGGGAACTAACTTGTCTAGCTATTGGCATGTGAAGACATACAAAGTCAACACAGTTATGTCAAAATCCTTTATATATTTGATATTTACAAAATGCTCATTTGAAAGGTGTAAACACAGAGAGAGAGTTAAAAAAATATCTATTTCATGAGGTTTGTAATAGCTCCAACGTCAGAGTTGTACTGTATATTAATATATCACCAGTAAGATGCAACATTAACAATGTGCCTACGCTCGACAGACAGACGGACGGACGGACGGACGGAGGGGGGAGAGGAGAGAGAGAGATTTGATTTGAGAGAGAACCTCAGCTTTGCTCTCATTTCATCTCTCTCTCTTTTGTCCTTTTCCGGTGAGAAGACTAGAGCTGCTACACGTCCATCATTATCTCATTTGTTGGCGGGTGTGAATCACACAGTCCCCAGTGTGCTTCTTCACTTTCACCTCCTCCCCAGTCCTAGCCGACCTTGTTAATCACATGCCCTACAAAGACCTTGCGTGGGCCGTGTTCCTCCACAGCCACACTAACCCGCTCCACGGTGCATGCACAGGTCACTGAAGCATAATTTAGCTCAAGAAAAAGACAGAGAATTCCAGTGATTTCCCTTTTTTTCGAACACCGGAGCATCTCTAATTGCATCTGCTTGCTGCTTCTTCCCATAATGGCATATAGGAGGGGAGTGAAAGCTTCTATAAAAGAAATACAATAAATTGGTGGGGAGACTTTTGGGCTAATTGGAGCCCTGAGTGGATGGTGAGAGAGGAGCCTGTGCTCCCAGAGAGAGCGGCTGGCATATGTCTGTGTTAGCTCCCGCTCCCCTGACAAAGAGCAAACTAATTACCTCATGTTTATATCATCCTAATTAGTGCACACTATAACAGGCTAATTACAAGCACATCGCAAACTGACGGAGAGGAGGAAAGAGGGGTCAGACGTCCTCTCTCCGTTTTTTCCAGAAAAGGAGAGAAGAATCTCTGTACAGTACTTTGTTTGAGATGCCAGTATAGGTGTTCACCTTTTGGAGAGAGGAATCTCTAGACCAGGGGTCAGCAAAATAATTTTAGTTTTTACTCAAAAAATAAAAAATGTAATTTACTCTTTGGAAAAGTAGGGATAGAGTGAAACAATAGAGAGATTTATGTGCAACTCAATACAGTGCCTGTGTTCAATTCTTGTCTGCTAAGCAAGTGCAGGTAGTATCCAGGGGTCTTACATTACCTGAGCCTGTGTGCATTCACTAGTAGAAAGGGTATTTAAAATTTTTGCTTCAATGTATTCATTTGTTATAGTGTCCGGAGGTAAAGGTTTTCTCTGTGAATGACTGTAGTCAAGGTGTGTGTGTGTGTGTGTTTTGTGTGTGTGTGGTGTGTGTGTGTTGTGTGTGTGTGTGTGTGTGTGTGTGTGTTGTGTGTGTGTGTGTGTGTGTGTGTGTGTGTTGTGTGTGTGTGTGTGTGTGTGTGTCTGGCTGTGTTAAAGTTGCACTTGCATGAAGCTCGAAGATGAACTCAGTGTCCAATTAGCTCCCCCAACTGAGAGACTCCGAAGCCCCATTATTACCTGGTTCTAACATCGCGTCGGTTTCTGATCTTATCACACATTTGGTTGTGCCCACATTTTTCGATGTGTAGACAATCAAAAGACGCATTGTGATCTGATTGTGATTTATCTTTCTGACCACCTTCGGAGGTACTCAAAGACACATTTTGTACGGATGTCCTTGAAGTGTAACTTCTAAAATTATCAGCCGAAATTGTTGCAACCCCTATTACTAGCCTGTTTAATCTCTCTTTCGTATCGTCTGAGATCCCCAAAGATTGGAAAGCTGCCGCGGTCATCCCCCTTTTCAAAGGGAGAGACACTCTAGACCCAAACTGCTACAGACCTATATCTATCCTACCCTGCCTTTCTAAGTTCTTCGAAAGCCAAGTTAACAAACAGATCACCGACCATTTCGAATCCCACCGTACCTTCCCCGCTATGCAGTCTGTTTCTGAGCTGGTCATGGTGCACCTCAGCCACGCTCAAGGTCCTAAACGATATTCATAACCGCCATCGGTTATGGTTAAGAGAAAATACTGTGCAGCTGTATTCATCGACCAGCCAAGGCTTTCGACTCTGTCAATCACCACATTCTTATCGACAGACTCAACAGCCTTGGTTTCTCAAATGACTGCCTCGCTGGTTCACCAACTACTTCTTGACAGAGTTCAGTGTGTCAAATCGGAGGGCCTGTTGTCTGGACCCCTGGCAGTCTCTATGAGGGTGCCACAGGGTTCAGTTCTCGGGCCGACTCTTTTCTCTGTATACATCAATAATGTCGCTCTTGCTGCTGGGTATTCTCTTATCCACCTCTACGCAGAGGACACTGTTCTGTATACTTCTGGCCCTTCTTTGGACACTGTATTAACTAACCTCCAGACAAGCTTTAATGCCATACAACTCTCCTTCTGTGGCCTCCAACTACTCTTAAATACAAGTAAAACTAAATGCATGCTCTTCAAACGATCGCTGCCCGCACCTACCCGCCCGTCCAGCATCACTACTCTGGACGGTTCTGACTTAGAATATGTGGACAACTACAGATACCTAGGTGTCTGGTTAGACTGTAGACTCTCCTTCCAGACTCACATTAAGCATCTCCAATCCAAGTTAAATCTAGTATCAGCTTCCTATTTCGCAACAAAGCATCCTTCACTCATGCTGCCAAACATACCCTCGTAAAACTGACTATCCTGCTGATCCTTGACTTCGGCGATGTCATTTTCAAAATAGCCTCCAACACTCTACTCAGCAAAATTGCATGCAGTCTATCACCGTGCCATCCGTTTTGTCACCAAAGCCCCATATACTACCCACCGCTGCGACCTGTATGCTCTCGTTGGCTGGCCCTCGCTTCACATTCGTCGCCAAACCCACTGGCTCCAGGTCATCTATAAGTCTTTGCTCACTGGTCACCATAGCTGCACCCACCCGTAGCACGCGCTCCAGCAGGTATATTTCACTGATCACCCCCAAAGTAATTTGGCAGCGCTTTCCTTCCAGTTCTCTGCTGCTACTGACTGGAATGAATTGCAAAAATCATTGAAGCTGGAGACCCATATCTTCCCTCACTAACTTTAAGCACCAGCTGTCAGTGCAGCTCACAGATCACTGCACCTGTACATAGTCCATCTGTTAATATCCATCCAACTACCTCATCCCCATACTGTTATTTATTATTTATTTATTTTTGCTCCTTTGCACCCCAGTATCTCTACTTGCACATTCATCTTTTCCACATCTATCACTCCACTGTGTTAATTGCTAAATTGTTATTATTTCGCCACTACGGCCTATTTATTGCCTATCTATCTCATTTGCACACACTGTATATAGACTTTTTCTCTATTGTGTTATTGACTGTATGTTTTTTTATTCCATGTGTAACTCTGTGTTGTTGTTTGTGTCGCACTGCTTTGCTTTATCTTGGCCAGGTCGCAGTTGTAATTGAGAACTTCTTCTCAACTAGCCTACCTGGTTAAATAAAGGTTGAAAATATACACTGCTCAAAAAAATAAAGGGAACACTTAAACAACACAATGTAACTCCAAGTCAATCACACTTCTGTGAAATCAAACTGTCCACTTAGGAAGCAAACACTGATTGACAATCAATTTCACATGCTGTTGTGCAAATGGAAAAGACAACAGATGGAAATTATAGGCAATTAGCAAGACCCCCAATAAAGGAGTGGTTCTGCAGGTGGGGACCACAGACCACTTCTCAGTTCCTATGCTTCCTGGCTGATGTTTTGGTCACTTTTGAATGCTGGCGGTGCTTTCACTCTAGTGGAGCATGAGACGGAGTCTACAACCCACACAAGTGGCTCAGGTAGTGCAGCTCATCCAGGATGGCACATCAATGCGAGCTGTGGCAAGAAGGTTTGCTGTGTCTGTCAGCGTAGTGTCCAGAGCATGGAGGCGCTACCAGGAGACAGGCCAGTACATCAGGAGACGTGGAGGAGGCCGTAGGAGGGCAACAACCAGCAGCAGGACCGCTACCTCCGCCTTTGTGCAAGGAGGAGCAGGAGGAGCACTGCCAGAGCCCTGCAAAATGACCTCCAGCAGGCCACAAATGTGCATGTGTCGCTCAAACGGTCAGAAACAGACTCCTGAGGGTGGTATGAGGGCCCGACGTCCACAGGTGGGGGTTGTGCTTTCAGCCCAACACCGTGCAGGACGTTTGGCATTTGCCAGAGAACACCAAGATTGGCAAATTCGCCACTGGCGCCCTGTGCTCTTCACAGATGAAAGCAGGTTCACACTGAGCACATGTGACAGACGTGACAGAGTCTGGAGACGCAGATGGAGAACGTTCTGCTGCCTGCAACATCCTCCAGCATGACCGGTTTGGCGGTGGGTCAGTCATGGTTGGGGGTGCATTTCTTTGTGCTCGCCAGAGGTAGCCTGACTGCCATTAGGTACCGAGATGAGATCGTCAGACCCCTTGTGAGACCATATGCTGGTGCGGTTGGCCCTGGGTTCCTCCTAATGCAAGACAATGCTAGACCTCATGTGGCTGGAGTGTGTCAGCAGTTCCTGCAAGAGGAAGGCATTGATGCTATGGACTGGCCCGCCCGTTCCCCAGACCTGAATCCAATTGAGCACATCTGGGACATCATGTCTCGCTCCATCCACCACAGACTGTCCAGATGTGGCGGATGCTTTAGTCCAGTCTGGAGGAATCCCTCAGGAGACCATCCGCCACCTCATCAGGAGCATGCCCAGGCGTTGTAGGGAGGTCATACAGGCACGTGGAGGCCACACACACMACTGAGCCTCATTTTGACTTGTTTTAAGGACATTACATCAAAGTTGGATCAGCCTGTAGTGTGGTTTTCCACTTTAATTTTGAGTGTGACTCCAAATCCAGACCTCCATGGGTTGATAAATTTGATTTCCATTGGTAATTTTTGTGTGATTTTGTTGTCAGCACATTCAACTATGTAAAGAAAAAAGTATTTAATAAGAATATTTCATTCATTCAGATCTAGGATGTGTTATTTTAGTGTTCCCTTTATTTTTTTGAGCAGTGTATATATTTTTTAAGTAATCAAATCCAGACAACGAAAGCATATACATTTGGCAACAAAAAAATAACACCAGCCAGTTGAATTAAGATCATGGTCTTCATTAGAAACCAGTGTCTATACTGGCACTGTGTTCGGAATCCACAGTCCAATACCACGTACAGCTAAAATTGGCAGATAGAAATAAAGATATTTATGAAAAAATATTGTTCCGGATGAGAGAGAGAACTGGTTCTCCTGTTCCCACATCCAATCCCAGCGCAAAATCAAACATTTGAAAACATTGTACAGAAAGACCAAGGCCAAGGACTGTAATATCAGAATTTCAACTGAACTACAAATGTATTGGGGATGCATGGGACAGACTATGATGGAGTCACAGCATAAGGGTGCAATGCATGACGTGTATGGCTAGGTGTAGTATGTAGGCCTAATTTTCCACCTGTAGATATAGCCAGAATTAACAGTGGGTGGGAGGTGAATAGTATTATTCTGTTACTGTATCAGATATGAAAATAATACAGTGCTATTATAATGCAATCCTTTTCAATTTGATTATATTCTGTTGCATTTTCCAACTATTAAAACAGTGCAGAAGATGTCCAAACTGATGCGTAAAGGCGCATAGCTTTCTGTAAGCATAAGTGGAGGCTACTGTCAAATATAATGTAGGCTACAACATGAAGGACTCTTAAGGCTACTTAAGGCCATAGTATTTGCTAAACATGTGACCTCCTTTGCACTTCATACCAATTGTCTCTTTTATCCATGCATTTTAATAATTTGACCACGCGTCTTGCTATAGGTTAATGCAGTGGTCACCAAACTGTCAAGATCACTTTCGCAGTCAAAAGGCAAGCCGAGATTTACAGCTCAGATGTTGTTTTTTACATGAACCTAATAAAAACAGTTATGTAGGATTGAGGTTTATGCAGTAGGCCTAATACATTTATGGCATTTATGCCTGGCCTGCAAACATTGTTCTTCTCAGACTATATTACATTTCAAAACTCGAGCTTTGATAACAAAATAGATCAGTTGTTGTAGCACTTGCGAGGCACAGCTGAGCATAAATCAAAATGCTTTTTTATTTTACTGGACTGATGGTAACTGAATCTGATGGTCATGGGTGCTTTCAAGACAACTGGGAACTCGGGGGAAAAAACGAGATCAAATCATGACGTCAGTGATCTTCAGGTCGGAAAGTCATAGCTCTTGCCGCGTTCAAAACAACCGGGAACTTGGAAAAATACAAGGTAAAATCATGACTTAAAATCATGACTCCCAGTTGTTTTGAACACATTGAGGTTGGAAGTCTGAGATTTCTGATTTTCATCGATCTATACAGATGCCCGAGTGTCCGACTTAGAATTCCGAGTTGGATGACGGTAAAAATAAAAAAATCCCATTCGCATTTGTAGCCTACTCTGTAACTTAACCCGTTTCTGTTTTAGGACCTAAGTGTCCTCTTTAAGTATACTGTGCATTAATTGTACTTTGTACACACATCCAGATACTCAGCTCGTTTGTTTGGTGTCTTTTTTAGCGATCAGAGAGTTTCACTGAACACTCATTGTCAGACTCATTGTCTCTCAAATACATTGTTACATTTGTTGTTTAGCTAGCTAGCATTTTTTTTGCCATATTAGCATTGACATGAAATCAGTCAAAACACCTCAAAACAAGACATGGTATCAATAACAAGATACAATGATAATGAGCCACCTACCATTCCCCACATGGCAGCTTCTTGTCATTGTTGCTAGCTATCTGACTGTTCAGAATCATGACAACGTGTGGTTTGGGGCAACATTGATGCACACACATCATTTTCGTGACATTATCAGCCCACCCGTCTATAGGGACTGTAGCCTATTAAGCCCATTCTTAAAATGTTGGATAAAAAAAGTAGGCTGAAATTATGAGAGTATAAAACTATTGACTATAAAAGTGTGGTGTTTTTTATCGATTTATACAGCTTCCCACTGGCACAGACATAAATTCAATGTCTATTCCACATTGGTTCAACGTAATTTCATTGAAATGGCGTGGAAACATCGTTGATTCAACCAGCGTGTGCCCAGTGGGTGTGTCATATATAAAGCATGTTAGATTAATTTGCATACAGGGAATCTGGTCACAAATATGGACAATGTGAGCAGATAAGAGACATATTTTATTTACATGTGTAGACGCAACAATTTCAATCAGATAATGTTTAGAGAGAGATGAGTGAGTTGTGTCTGCATGTTTTATAGCAGGCTGAATCCAAATGATTCTCAGGGCATCCTACTGTATATGTAGCTTTACAGTACGTCAGAGGAAGAGGGCATCTGTCTCTGACACATAGTTATCTAAGCTGTGGCAGCAGAAAGCCTCACATTTATAATTCCCGGCGGATTCTGAGAACTCCAGAAATAGCTTAGGATGGCAAAATCTACGTTATTAAGATTGGATTTACCTAGAGCCAAGCCCCAAAATAGGCTTTTTAAAAGGTTAATGCAAAGAGGCAACCTTGGTAAGGCAGAGACTGAGTCTCCTCCTGTCGTTATTCGGGTTTAAGATTCATTCACAGCTTGTGACTCTGGAGTTGAAGTGTGAAGATTCTAACAAGCTGGAGTGGAGCTTGGGGACTTTCATTGGCATTCAAACCATTCCAAGAACAAAAACGTTTTTTATTTTTTACCAGGTTAATGGACTTTTAACCCAAGTGCTGTGGAGGAGCAACATCGGTTAATGCATTCCCATATCTGCAGAGAGGAAAACTGCCAGCCCCGATTTGTCATGTAATTACTGAGGTCTTTCAAAGGGGGAAGCATAATGTAGCCTAATAGGTCTGCACCACAGAGATTTTTTAGATTAAGGCCTTTGTCCAACTAGAGGGTAATTGAGATAACGATCGTTGCGCACAATACACATTACCATTAGTATTCAGACAGGATGTTTTAATTTGTTTAAGATAAAGTGTTAATGTAAGCAAGGTCAATTGAACACAATGGAACAATTTGATTTAATTGGCAAAACTTTAATTAACACTTTTGAAAATGAACATGGATGACGAGTCAGTATTTTAATTTTGTGGAGTCTCTTCGCTCTGTCTCTGTCATTAGGCGAAGCCACTCCATTTCAAACTTCTAAACCGTCAAAGCGGTGGCATTTCATTGTCTGCTTAATTGCTTACCCTAATTTGCTTTGCTTGCATTGTCATGGCTCCATTGTGCCATGATCAGATTAACCAGGAACTGTAATTACTTTGTTGTAACCACCACCAATGTACCACACTCACCGCTTGTTTTAACTTTGTCATCTTTATTTTCCCCTCAGAGTGAATACACGTGTCCCCGACCATTACCTGGAGCTTGGCTTGGAGACGTACCAACCATTCACTAGAAGATGTATGTTTAACCAGCCCATTGCTAACTTGCAGAGGAATCAGGCCCTACAACACTACAGCTTCTCCATTACTGTCTGTTCTGATCCTACAGTGGCACTCTCTAAACGTCTACAAACACACTTCAAAGTATACCTCCACGAGCCCATTCACAATCTAATGTAGGAGCAAGAATGACTTTCATGATTTCTATCACGCTGAATATTTATGTTTTCTTTTCTTTTACAAGGTCTCTATACTCTTTCTGACTGGTTCTGCCCTAGGACAGTGTTCATCCAGCTATGACCTAGGTTGCTGTTAACGCACCGGCCACTTTAACCCTTTGATTAGCCAATTGTGCTAGTCCAGATTGAGGGGGGTTGAAACACTTCGCGTCTGCAGCACCTCTCTGACCGTTGCCATGGAAACATGGGACTTGGCGTGTGACACAATGGGAAGTGGAACCCTGTCACTCTGCTGGAGGCTGGCGACGTGGAAATGGGCTGTGGAGCTTAAGGAACATTACATCTAATGAAGGTGACAAGTGGACAGGGCTGTGACCGCCCAGACATTTCACAGTGAAGTTTCAGCCCAGCCATTTCCATGATTTTTCTTTGCTGTTGAACAACCCATTATTTGCAGCTGTGGTTTCAAAAAATATTCATAATTTCTAATCCGTCAAGATGGCTTCAAAATAAGCTATCTTCTGATTTGCGGCTTAGAAGTATTTATGATTATTTTGTTTGCTTTACAAGTTTACAGTGTGCACCTGTCTGTTGAGTAATATTTGAGTTAAGCTGTCATTGTTCATCTAGTCGCCTGGGGAGCTGGAGGGAGTTTTCTAAAACATCTGACGATCTACTCTGGAGAACAACTGATCCTCTTGCCAATCACACCTGGTGGAGGACTCAATCTATTCCCAGACACACAGACAACTCTAATTACACACCTTGGCCCATAATCAGGACAGGAAATAAAATAAAAAGTCAAACTGAGTCTCAAACTTCTCAACTGTAGTATATGTCTATTTCAAGAACAAAAAAATGTACCGTCTCTCTCCGACAACAAAAGCCTTTAGGGGTGGGTGTTTTGTGTGTCTGGGCTCTATTCAGTCAGCGTGATTGAAATTTAAAGGCAATGTTCCCACGTTAGTGTAGAGTTCATTCACGGTAAACGCTGCATATGTCGGCTCAATCGTAAATTACCTTTACATTTTCATTGTGCAATCTGTAACGCTTCAGCAATACAGATTGAATCCAGCCCTCTGTCTCGTGGGGACTGGGGAGGACTCTATCTGTGGTTGTTCTGTCACATTAAGAGAGGACCAGAGGATTTCACAAGGAAACCATTTCAAAGCAGAGTTCCCTCTGGGATAATACTCACTGATATGAGACTATTGCCATAGGGTCAGAGCACTAGAGGGATGGATGTTCTATATCCAATCAGCTCTTTTGTGTGTGTGCGTGCGTGCGTTCATTCATTGGAATGATGAACGTTCCAGAGAGGATTCCTTGGATTCCTCTGTAATCTTTGAAGATGGACGAAGCCTCAACTCTCTCCTGTTCTTATAGTACTACAGTGCTCTTCTGCCAAATCAACGTGCGTGTCTGTGTGGGTGGGTGTATGTGTGTGTATCTGTAGTGTGTCTTCATGCATGAGTTTGTTTGCATTTCTTGATAGTGTGTTTGAGCAAGATACAGTATTATGTGCGTGTGCCACAAATACAGTTCATGCCACTTCTAACAACTTATGAGTAACGCTGAATACATGTGACAACATCAAAATCTCCTTTAAAAGGATATGTCAAATCCCATTTAACACTAGAACCGCTGAGCTTCTCAGCATACAAGTACACTATAAAAAAAAAAAAGGTGCTATCTAGAACCTAAAACGGTTGTTCGACTGTCCCCATAGGAGAACCCTTTGAAGAACCCTTTTTGGTTCCAGGTAGAACCCTTTTGGGTTCCATGTAAAACCATTTCCACATGGAACTCAAAAGAGTTCTACCAGGACAAAAAGGGTTTTCCTAAGGGGACAGCTGGAACCCTTTTTTTTAAGTGTACCCGCTAGAGAACGGTGACCCATTGAGATTCATCTACTGTGTTGTTATCAACCTAAATACCTGTAAATACCAACATAAAAACTACTTCAACATGTATTTGAAATACATTTTATCAATTAGATTAGTAGTAAGTAATAGAATCCATTATCAGATTATTTTTTACAAAGGACAGTTAAAACATTCTGACAGCTGAGCAATGTAAAATACAAATATTAAGGGAAAGTCAGCGATGAAGCAGGATGTTGCTTTATTTTAATTACAAAATCAAACGGCAGTGGGCGTTGCCCTTTGGCAGTTCTAGTGTTCAAAGGATGTATTACATTTGAGTGTGTGTGCTTGTGTGTACAGAGAGATTGCGAGGGATGGGGGAGTCATTAGTTTCACCTGTTTTGTTCTTCGTATGTGTTCAAAATGGGGTTGAGCTTGGAGGTGTTTTCCTCGTCAAAAGAGTATTAATGGATTTATACACTGAAAAGATAACTATTTTGTACTGTATATTTCTGCTTTCTCCCCCAGAACATTTTATAATTAACTGTACTATTTGTTCACTGAAAACTGTTCTGTTTTATAATGAAAATGATGTCTGAGTCAATGGTGAGCAATATAAATTGATAAAATGGAAATGTCATTGATCCTTTTTTTCTACCATACTGTAATGGAAACCATATACATTTGTTACGGAGCTGTTCTCCAGCATATGGATTTTCAGGGTGTACATTAAATAATAAAACTGAAGGAAACGTGAGCATGAGCACACCAACTAGAGAAAGTGTGAGTAGTCTTTGGATGAGCTTGTTAGTAGCCTGTGTGTCTGTGTGCATCTGCCTGTGTATGTCCATACGCAGTTATTAAAGATGTATGAAGTTGTACGATGAACTCGACGCACCTGCTAACTACCAAAAGACCAAGACATCAGCACTCTTCACAAGACATGAGTGTTACTGAGAGTACAAATGACTTGACTGCCGCACAGTATGCTTATTTGTAAGTTTGGTCTGTGTTTATGCTTGATAGAGTCCATTCTATTCCACACACATCTCTCCTGTCACATCACCATTAGCTTAATTAATTTTGGAGCATTGACGTCTGTTCGACCGTATACTGTGACACACCATGGGCACCGCTCCGCTGCACCAACCGCTTTACGCTCCATGTACCATAGCATAGCTTTTCTCAAGAGGGGGCCAAGTTTGTGAATTTGCTCGCGTTTAGCTGCTCTTGAAACGTGTGTCAAGCTGTCAACTCAGAGGTCCAGATGGCAAATCTGCCTGGTGTTCCCTGTGGCATTTCTTCCTCCACTCTCACTCTCTCTCTCTCTCTCTCGCTCTCTCTCTCTCCCTCTCTCCCTCTTCCTTGCTCTGCGGTGATAGTGACACAGACAGAGCGCTGTGTTGGAGAGACCACGCCAATTGAATAATGCATGAGGCTGTATAGTGTTGACCAGGGTCCAGACCAGACAGTTGGCACTTCATAACGTTTCCTCCTCCGGAAGACCCCCGAGTGAAGATGTTCAACTGTAGGTGTTATGCTCATTGATAGGAGACCAAGGTGCAGCATGGTAGTTTTTCTTTATTAAAAATGACACCAAAAAACAACAAAATACAAAAACGAACATAAAGCTATATGCAGGGCAGAAAGCAACTACACACAAACAAGATCCCACAACTGAAGGTGGGAAAAAGGGCTGCCTAAGTATGATCCCCAATCAGAGACAACGATAGACAGCTGCCGCTGATTGGGAACCAAACCCGGCCAACAAAGAAATAGACAAACTAGAATGCCCACCCAAATCACACCCTGACCTAACCAAATAGAGAAATAAAAAGGCTCTCCAAGGTCAGCGCGTGACAGTAGGGTAATATACTGGTGTATACCAGTGGAAGCTCCTCAGAGGACAAATCTAAATAGTAAAACATTAAAAGAGTTATCCTTTTTAGATAAAAACTAAATATATTCAGGTCAGCAAATAATTGATTATAACACACTGTTTTGCAATGAAGATCTACAGCAGCCTCAACAGCACTCTGTAGGGTAGCACCATGGAGTAGCCGGAGGACAGCTATTTTCCGTCCTCTTCTGGGTACATTGACTTCAAATACAAAACCTTGGAGGCTCATGGTTCCCACCCCCTTCCATAGACTTACATAGTAATTATGAGAGAAAGACAATAGTTGGAACAGTTTTGAACAAATACATTCTTAAAAAATTTAAGGAGAAGCAGCCGAGAGGGCTAGCTATATTTCATTGTTTCTTCTAAGTTTACGTTTCACATACTTAGGTAATGCAGCTAATTTAGCATACTCAACAACCTGACTCAAACAGAGAGGAATGCTATGTATGTGGCTAGCTGGCTAAGGCTATCCAACACTGCAACTCTTCCAAGTCAAAGTAAGGTTTCTGTTTTATTAATTTAAAAGGTGAGAAGAGTGATGATGCTGTATATGGCTGCTATGAAAATGAACTGTGTGTCCGGTTGATCAGGGGTGTATTCATTCCACCGCTTCTGTTGCAAAATGTTTCTTAAACGGAAGAAAACGAAAGGATGAGGGATCTACCTGAATTTGTCCAATAGAAACCCTTGTTTGTTGGACTAATGATTACACCCCAGATCAGCTAGATGCAGGCAAGAGTCTGTCACCTTGATTACTCCAATGTGTCTCTCGACCTGTGCACCTAAGTTATAAACTTTCTGTCGTAGGCAAGGTTGTAGCAACCTCATGATGGGTATAGGGAAAATGCAAGTATAATATAGTAGCCTGAACCTGTCGATGTTACATTGAGCTGGCTGAATGGAATATGAACGACAGTCATCCAATATGCTGTAATAGAAATGAGGCCATGCTCTAATAATCATCCTCCCTAATCTTAAATGGCACCGACCGCCACTGCATTGTATGCAATCCAGCTTGACACTGTGAAGGTACTACTCTGTCACATTTCTCTCCCATGTGGATGCAATTTGGATTATATACACAATAGTTGAAACAGGCAGAGAAAAAAACGCAGTGCAATTCAGCCCAGTCTGGATTGTTCTCCAATTTTGCACTGGCAAAGACCACCCCCTCAGTCCTTAGACACAAAAAGAAACAAGCAGGGGCCACTATTGACCAAAAATAGACCCAGGAAGTGTATCTACTTATGCAATGTGTCTACGCCAGTTAGACTCCACTTGCATGGACCATTTTCCCATGGTGAAAAAATCCCATTTAAGTATGACGTAATTTGAGGACTACACTTATGAAACACCTAGCACAGTTTTTTTTGCCCTACTCGAATACAGTCTTTTAAAATGTTGCAGTCGAGATGAATACACTTTCCAATTTACAGATTCTCCTCACACATACATTTCTCACATGCAATTATTCTTTCATCAAAGGTTAAGATAACACACAAGACTCAATTTTACACAACGGGTCGGGTAAAAACATGTCTTCCTTCTCGTGCTCTTCAAGTTATGTTGAAATAACAGGTCTGTAATTGGTGATGGAGGAATTGCTATTTCCACTTCCCTTTCCTCACTGCCATGGCCATTTCTGCTCTGTTCACTCTGTCTTCCACCTCAATGCCCATAGCAACCTGCTGAGGCTGTGATTGTTGCTCTCGCCACAAAGAGTGAGAGAAAAGAGTGATGGAGGGATTGTGAAATGAGCCGTCTTCAGTCACAACAGTCCCAAGGGGATTAGAAATAAATAAATGAATGACGCTCCCTTCCTTATTCATTCTGCAGTGTGCAGGTCCCTGGCATCTGTTTACCTGGACATTAAAAGCATAGGTTGTGCTTCATGGCCGAATGCATCTCCCTGGCTAGCCATGCTTAGGGGTATAGATCAACCGATTTAAGCTAGCTAGCTATGCCTCTGACTTCTCTTAAGGTAGTGGGAGGACAGAGATTGAAAGCTTGCGTCGATACCTGCATGGCCTCCATCCCCCACTCCTCTCCCACCCATCCATACCCAGTCATTTACCCCGGTGCATGGACTGTCTCTAAGAAATGTTGCACTATCATAGTCTCACATTCAATGCAAAGAGATTCCTAACGTAGTCAGGCTAAGTGCTCATTTGAATCCATCTCACTTTACTTTCATTGGGCAATGTAGAACAATTGCAATTTCTTGGATGACACCAGTCAGCATGGGTTACACCGTAGCCTACTAATCCTAATCTTCCTTCAATAAAATGCAGTAAGGCCATTCAGAGGTTGCAGTCTTGGTAATGCAGCTAAAGAGAAAGAGAAAAACACTTCAGATAAGGCACGGGTTATGTTGGGTATGTTTACTTCCCCTAAAACTAATTGGAAGAAAGTCCTTAGATACAAAACAGTCCTTAGAGCTCCTTATCATCACTATGTTTCAAGGTTTATTTCTACAATTTCATTGCACATTTCGCATTCCTGTATCTCCTTTAGACAGTATTAATGCTGATAGTTATGGTTCCACAATTTAATTACTATAATGCAGCTATGTCCCCCAAGCAAACTGTAATGCTCTTGTGACTTTCTGAAAAGACAGCATATATTTAGCTTTTAGCAGACCTTGCAATGGCAATATTGTAAGTAGATATTTAAAAAATGTACACACTGCTTTTCATAGACTCGGGCAAGACCACCATTCATTTTTGAAGCACAGACTTTAATACCCTGATCCTTAGCATTACTGTTCATCAGACAGACACAGACAAGACCTGACAGAAAGATCTTAGCTCCCTTTTCCGGTCCACCTCTTTTACATTAAAAGCTGTATGGAACTGCCAGTCATTCGGCAGTGATTCACCCAGAACAGAGTCAACTCATCACTTCGCGTTAAATGACCCCAGAAAAAACAGCTAACAGGGCATGTTGCCAAACCCCCAGATGGCACATGCATGACTTATGCTGCCGATGACATACTGTATATACAGTGAGAAGGAACTACCCATATTCACCTACCATAGCATCTGTTTTCTAAGCTCTCCATGTGGGTGTGTTGGTATTATATCAGGTGAGATACTATACTATGCCAACAAATGGACATTGAATTGATGTGCAGTTAGGAATTTTCAACCACCAGGGACCAGTTTTCCTGTGACCCATTCGGGGGCCCACAAGTTGACACATACAAAGAGATGTGGTGCTGCTGGCCTTGATTTAATCTGGGCTGGTTTAAACAAAACCAGGGAGAGCGAGCGGTTGATCCACTGCAAACCAGTGATAGCGAAGACAAATAACACGTCATGGCACCGACGGAGACCCAGTACCGACGTCCAATGACCGCTGGGTGTGAGAGATACCCCTAGCAGGGAGCCTGGGTCTGACAAAAAGCTTTCAACTGTGCAATTGAGCGATAGAGATTAAATCACTTACACTGGGAAGTTATCGTTGTATGACTGGCTCATCCATCACACACTCATCTAAGTGTGTGGGGGGCTTTGTGTGCGTGTGTGTCTGCATGTATGCGTGTGTCTGTGGAAGGGTGCATGTATGTGTTTGAAAGAGTGAGTGCGTAAGCACTGCCTGGCGATATCACAAAGCTGCGCTAGCAGGCTTTTCCTGCTCTTTGGGAAAAACACAGCATATCATAAATGTGCTTTCCAAACCTAGTCAAGACCAGTTTTCAAACACACCTCATTTAATTCAAATCAAACCTACATTGTTGGCTAGTTACTGTGTGACCATGAAGAAATGTGGAATATCCTCAGAATGAATACGTACCGTAGGAAAATACTATATATTGTATTGTCCTCTATTCACCATGGCACTGGTGTACCGTCCATGTCATTTTAGAGTTAAATGCATGTCAATTTGATTTAACACACTACTCATCTTGTTAGCCTATTTGAATTTCTATATTCTTCTCTAATGGAATAACTCAGAAGCTGATAACTGTATAATATGATTTATTTGAAAAGCATAGAGCTAATGTGAAATAATTTGATATGCAGTGCCTTCAGAAAGTATTCACACCCGTTTACTTCTTTCAAATGTTGTTGTGTTACAGCCTGCATTTAAAATGGATCAAATGTTGTTGTGTTACAGCCTGCATTTAAAATGGATCAAATGTTGTTGTGTTGCATTTGTTCTTTTATTTTTACCCCATAATGTAAAAGTGGAATTATGTTTTTGGATAATTTTTTAAAACAAATTAATTACAAATTAAAAGCTGAAACGTCTTGAGTCATAAGTATTCAACCCCTTTGTCACTCTGTATGGAATAATAGCATTTAACATAGATTTTTATGACTACCTCATTGCTGTACCCCACACATACAATTATCTGTAAAGTCCCTCAGTCGAGCGGTGAATTTCAAACACAGATTCAACCACAAAGACCAGGGAGGTTTTTCAATGCCTCACAAAGAAGGCCACCTATTGGTAGATAAAAAAAAGAATTATAAAAGTAGACATTGAATATCCCTTTGAGCATGGTGATGTTATAAATTACACTTTGGATGGTGCATCAACACACCCAGTCACTACAAAGATACAGGTGTCCTTACTAACTCAGTTGCCGGAGAGCAAGGAAACCACTCAGGGATATCACCTTGATGCCAATGATGACTTAAAAAACGTTACAGTTTAATGGCAATGATAGGAGAAAACTGCGGATGGATCAACAACATTGTAGTTACTCCACAATACTAATATAATTGACAGAGTGAAAAGAAAGAAGCCTGTACATAATAAAAAATATTCCAAAACATGCATCCTGTTTACAACAAGGCACTAAAGTAATACTGCAAAAAATGTGACAAAGCAATTCACTTTTTGTCCTGAATGAAACGTGGTATGTTTGGGGCAAATCCACAACACATTACTGAGTACCGCTCTCCATATTTCAAGCCAATACAACACATTACTGAGTACCACTCTTTAAATTTCAAGCATAGTGGTGACTGCATTATGTTATGGGTATGCTTGTAGTCGTTAAGGACTGGGGAGTTTTTCAGGATAAAAAAATGAACGCAATGGAACAGCAGAGGCTAAATCTTAGAGGGAAACTTGGTTCAGTCTGCTTTCCATCAGACACTGGGAGATTAATTCCCCTTTCAGCAGGACAATAACCTAAAACACAAAGCCAAATCTACACTGGAGTTGTTTACCAAGAAGACAGTGAATGTTCCAGAGTGGCCAAGTTACAGTTTTGACTTAAATCTACTTGAAAATCTATGGCAAGATGTAAAAATGGTTGTCTAGCAATGATCAAACCAATTTGACAGAGCTTGAAGAATTTGAAGAATAATGGGAAAACATTTACCCAGAAAGGCTTTAATCACAGTCAAAGGAGATTCTAACATGTATTGACTCAGGGGGTTGAAAACTTATGTAATCAAGATATATGTGTTTTATTTTCATACACTTTTTTACATTTTAGAATTTTTCTTCTACTTTGACATTACAGAGTATTTTGTGTAGATCGTTGACAAAAAAATTACAATTAAATCCATTTTAATCCCACTTTGTAACACAACCAAATGTGGAAAAAGTCAAGGGTGTGAATACTTTCTGACGGGACTGTATGACTTAATACGACTGTAGGGAATGTTCATATATAAAACCCTTTACATATAATTTAATTTACTTACTTTGCAGTCCAAAGTAAAATATTTTTTTCTGTATAGTCTCACCCCCACCCACCACCACCACCACATTACACCGTACAAGCATTACATTTCTTTAAATGAAAAATGTCCACCAGGCAAACAGTGTTAACCGTACTGTATGTCACAGATAATTCAATCGTATTTAACATCTTTACATATCTGTGAGCGGAGGCATTTCCCTGTCAAGTGGATGTTTTGCCAACACAACAGCATATTTTACTGCCACAAAGCAAACCTCCGTAGCACTACCTGCCGGGGCCTGTCCAATCCAGTCTCGGCAGAGCTGTGGCTGAGCCAATAGTACAGCAGTGGCCATGATGAGCGTGGTGAGGATCAGAGCTCTGTGGAGATGGGATGTGGAAGGTATGTGTTGGCATGGTCCAGACTCATAGTTCTGGTTCTGGGCAGCCTGCACAGCCTCCTGTTCCTCCTGGGTCAGGGTGAAAGGGCACAGCCTGGCTAGGACTTCAAGGGCTGCCCTCTGACCTGACTGAATTGCCCCATCCATGTAGCCACACCACTGGGTGGCCGTCTCCGTGCCGGCCCAGTGGATCCTGGGAAGGAGAGTTCATTTTATTTGTTTATTTGGATCCGCATTGACTTTTGCAGGAGCAGCAGCTATTCTTCCTGGGATCTACAAAAAACACAAAACATGACAAGTAACAAAACACTGATACACTGAGAGAAGGACAGTCACACACAAATTAAAAATATAACATTATACAAACAATACAACAGAAAAATTTAACAATAATACAAACACTACAACCCCCCCAAAATAATGTGTGTGTTTATGTGTGTGTTCCCTCACAATCCCCGCCGTTCCATGACATTTTGTTTAATATTTTTTGATGTTACTTGAGTAATTGGAGCTGGAAGGGAGTTCCATGCGATCACGGCTCTTTATAATACTGTGCGTTGCCGTGAATTTTGGACTTGGGGACTGTGAAGAGACCCCTGGTGGCATGTCTTGGGCGTAGAGTTTGTATGGGTGTCTGAGATTAATGTTATTTGATTATGCAGACAATCTGGAATTTTCATCACAGTAATATTTATCATAAAAACTAGAAGAGAAGCAGTTAATCTCTCGTCAACCCTCAATCAGGAAATACTGGCATGCATGTTGTTGATCTTAGTTCTGTATGCGCAGTTAAAGCCATGTTGCTCTGTTTTGAGCCAGACGCAGCTTTTATTGGTATTTATTTGCTGCCCCAGACCATATTACCAGACAGTAGTCAAGATGGGACAAGACCAGAGCCTGAAAAACTAGTATAGTTGATTTTTGTGTCAAAAATATATATATTGATTATAACAGAAATACCCCTCCCCATCTTCACAACAACATTGTCAATATGAGTTGACCATGATAATTGACCACCAAATGTTATACCTAAGAGTTTAACTTCCTCAACTTTCTCAATGGTCACACCATTTATGCACAACTCCAGTTAAGGCTGAGGTCTTAGAGAATGTCTTGAACCAAATACACTACATTAGCAAAAGTATGTGAACACCTGCTCGTCAAACATCTCATTCCAAAATCATAGGCATTAATATGGAGTTGGGTCCCCCTTTGCTGCCATAACAGAATCCACTCTTCTGGGAAGACTTTCCACTAGATGTTGGAACATTGCTGTGGGAACTTGCTTCCTTTCAGCCACAAGAGCATTAGGGAGGTCGGCACTGATGTTGGCCGATAAGGCCTGGCTCGCAGTCTGCGTTCCAATTCCTCCCAAAGGTGTTTTATGGGGTTAAGGTCAGGGCTCTGTGCAGGCAAGTGAAGTTCTGCCACACCGATCTCGACAAACCATTTCTGTATGGACCTCACTTTGTGCACGAGGGCATTGTCATGCTGAAACAGCATAGGGCCTTCCCCAATCTGTTGCCACAAAGTTAGAGGCACAGAATGGCCAAGAATGGCATTTTATGCTGTAGCGTTAAGATCTCTCTTCACTGGAACTAAGAGGCCTAGCACGAACCATGAAAAATAGCCCCAGACCATTATTTCTCCTCCATCAAACTTTACAGTTGGCACTATGCATTGGGGCAGGTAGCGTTCTCCTGGCAATCACCAAACCCAGATTCGTCTGTCGGACTGCCTGATGGTGAAGCGTGATTCATCACTCCAGAGTCCAATGACGGCGAGCTTTACACCACTCCAGCAGATGCTTGGCATTGCGCATGGTGATCTTAGGCTTGTGTGCAGCTGTTCGGCCATGGAAACCCATTTCATGAAGCTCCCTACTAACAGTTATCGTGCCGACGTTGCTTCCAGAGGCAGTAAGGACCTCGGTAGTGAATGTTGCAACAGAGGACAGACAAATCTTACGCGCTACGCGCTTCAGCACTTGCCGGTGCCCGTTCTGTGAACTTGTGTGGCCTACCACTTTGCAGCTGAGCCTTTGTTGCTCCTAGACGTTTCCACTTCACAATAACAGCACTTACAGTTGACCGGGACAGCTCTAGCAGGGCAGAAATTTGACAAACTGACTTGTTGGAAAGGTAGCATCCTTTGACGGTGCCACGTTAAAATTCACTGAGCTCTTCAGTAAGGCTATTCTACTGCCAATGTTTGTCTATGGCGATTGCATGGCTGTGTGCTCAATTTCATACACCTGTCAGCAACAGGTGTGGCTGAAATAGCCAAATCCACTCATTTGAAGGGGTGTCCACATACTTTTGTATATATAGTGTAGCTACAATGCTTTTAGTTGTAGATGTATTTAAGACCAGTT
The DNA here is from genome assembly GCF_002910315.2 of Salvelinus sp. IW2-2015. NCBI lineage: Eukaryota > Metazoa > Chordata > Actinopteri > Salmoniformes > Salmonidae > Salvelinus > Salvelinus sp. IW2-2015. The sequence goes on from NC_036842.1 coordinate 15,807,795, forward strand.
TATTATTAATCACCCATTCTGATACTGACTGTAATTCCTTATTTAGAATTTCAGTGAGCACACTGGCTTTGGATGCTTACATGTAGAGTATGGAATCATCTGCATTCACAGTTATCACTCCCTGCCAGCTGTCTTCACACTGAAATATTTACCATGCTTATTTCATTGCTTGTCAATGCTAAATAGGAACATATTTCAACGATGAGAGTACAATCCTGAAACAAGCGGGGGTGATTATCTGTGACATCAGAGTGAAAGCTAATGAGAAATGACACCTGCACCTAGAATATGCTTCAAACAGGACAACGTGTTATTTACTTCTGATTGAGATGATTTGCTAATAGAGAGCCTGTAGCAGAACACTCTGATCTAAAATGTGATTAGATACTATTACATGACTCTGAAGAGAAAACAAAAAATAATGTTCACTGACTCTCAACATCTATGAATAAAAACACTGTCCAGATGTTCCAGCATGTTCTAGCAGATACATGTTTACTCTGCATGCATTATGGATGCGTAGGCTTACTTATGCCTGAACACCTGGGTCACTTTAACCACAGTGCCTTTCACCAACTGAATGGGTCTCTCTCTCTTCCTATATAAATATAGATATATATACAGATCACTTACATGTGAGCGGAGGATGTCTGTGTGTTGGGCTGTTCATCCTCAGCTGACACACAGTTATAATGAAGGGTAGAACAAGAGTTTGTCCAGCACAATAACAAACAGTGAACATCCTCTGGTTAGGGCTTCCATTCATTGGGGAGCTCTTTAAAGTCATTACAGTTTCTTACATAATTTAAAATCTCCTCTAATTATTTATCCAGGTAAGTTGACTGAGAACCCATTCTTATTTACAGCAACAACCTGGGGAATAGACAGCACCCTACACAGGGCAATGTCCCAAATCACTGCCCTGGGGCATTGGGATATTTTTTTAGATCAGAGTAAAGAATGCCTCCTACTGGAACTCCAACAGCTTCTGGTCTCCCATCTAGGGACTGACCAGGCCCAACCCTGCTTAGCTTCAGAAGCAAGCCAGCAGAAGGATGCAGGGAGGTATGCTGCTGGTGATCATGCAGTGATCTTAAAGCACCTCATGGGTCTGGATGAGAGATATGGGAGGTTTGGGTAATCCACAGATTCTGTTGTGTTCTATATGGGCATTGCTGCTTGCATATAGTGCATTCGGAAGATATTCAGACCCCTTGACTTTTTTCACATTCTGATATGTTACAGCCTTATTATAAAATTGATGAAAAATTAAAAATCTGAATCAATCTACACACAATAGCCCATAATGACAAAGTGAATCCGATGGTCACTCTGACAGAGCTCCAGAATTCCTCTGTGGAGATGGGAGAATGTTCCCAGAAGGACAACCAAATCTGGAGCACTCCACCAATCAGGCCTTTATGGTAGAGTGGCCAGACGGAATCCACTCCTCAGTAAAACGCACATGACAGCCCGCTTGGAGTTTGTCAAAAGGCACCTAAATACTCTCAGACCATGAGAAACAAGATTCTCTGGTCTGATGAAACCAAGATTGAACTCTTTGGCCTGAATGCCAAGTGTCACGTCTGGAGGAAACCTGGCACCATCCCCATGGTGAAGCATTGGGGTAGCAGTATCATGCTGTGGGGATGTCTTTCAGCGGCAGGGACTGGGAGACTAGTCAGGATCGAGGGAAAGATGAACGGAGCAAAGTGCAGAGAGATCCTTGATGAAAACCTACTCAAGAGCTCTCAGGACCTCAGACTGGGGTGAAGGTTGACCTTCCAACAGGACAACAACCCTAAGCACACAGCCAAGACAACGCATGAGTGGCTTTGGTACAAGTCTCTAAATGTCCTTGAGTGGCCCAGTAAGAGCCCGGACTTGAACCCGATCGAACATCTCTGGAGAGGCCTGAAAATAGGTTCGCAGTGACGGTCCCCATCCAACCTGACAGAGCTTGAGAGGATCCGCAGAGAAGAATGGGAGAAACTCCCCAAATACAGTTGTGTCAAGCTTGTAGCGTCATACCCAAGAAGACTCAAGGCCGTAATCGCTGCGAAAGGTGCTTCAACAAAGTACTAAGTAACGGGTCAGAATACTTATGTAAATGTGATTTTACAGTTTGACATTTTTTATGAATTTGCAAACATTTCTAAAAACCTATTTTTGCTACGTCATTATTGGTTTTGTGTGTATATTGATAAGGGGAAAATAAAGATAAGGCTGTAGCGTAACAAAATGTGGACAAAGTCAAGGAGTCTGAAAACTTTCTGAATGGACTGTATGCAAATTGAATACTGTAGTATTTAATATAGTTTAAAAAGTGTTGTGCTTTTCAGACTGTAGTATTTAGTGTTGTATACTACAACATTCTATAATAAGTACTACACACGATCGAGGGATACTACAGTGTGTAGTATAATATTCTACAGTATACTACAGTTTACTATAGAATTCTAAAGTAAATACTGTAGTATTCTAGAGTAAACGGTAGTCTTTTTTCAGCTGTCCTGAGTCTGCACAACTCTGCCAGGACCTAGGATCAAGAGAGACAATTAAGTGTTTTAGTACTATATCTCTTGACACAATGATGAAAATAATCATGGCCTCTAAACCTTCAAGCTGCATACTGGACCCTATTCCAACTAAACTACTGAAAGAGCTGCTTCCTATGCTCGGCCCTCCTATGTTGAACATAATAAACGGCTRTCTATCSACCGGATGTGTACCAAARTCACTAAAWGTGGCAGTAATAAAGCCTCTCTTGAAAAAGCCAAACCTTGACCCAGAAAATATAAAAAACTATCGGCCTATATCGAATCTTCCATTCCTCTCAAAACGTTTTGAAAAAGCTGTTGCGCAGCAACTCACTGCCTTCCTGAAGACAAACAATGTATACGAAATGCTTCAGTCTGGTTTTAGACCCTATCATAGCACTGAGACTGCACTTGTGAAGGTGGTAAATTACCTTTTAATGGCGTCAGACCGAGGCTCTGCATCTGTCCTCGTGCTCCTAGACCTTAGTGCTGCTTTTGATACCTTCGATCACCACATTCTTTTGGAGAGATTGGAAACCAAAATTGGTCTACACGGACAAGTTCTGGCCTGGTTTAGATCTTATCTGTCGGAAAGATATCAGTTTGTCTCTGTGAATGGTTTGTCCTCTGACAAATCAACTGTACATTTCYGTGTTCCTCAAGGTTCCGTTTTGGGACCACTATTGTTTTCACTATATATTTTACCTCTTGGGGATGTCATTCGAAAACATAATGTTAACTTTCACTGCTATGCGGATGACACACAGCTGTACATTTCAATGAAACARGGTGAAGCCCCAAAATTGCCCTCGCTAGAAGCCTGTGTTTCAGACATAAGGAAGTGGATGGCTGCAAACTTTCTACTTTTAAACTCGGGACAAAACAGAGATGCTTGTTCTAGGTCCCAAGAAACAAAGAGATCTTCTGTTAAATCTGACAATTAATCTTGATGGTTGTAAAGTCGTCTCAAATAAAACTGTGAAGGACCTCGGCGTTACTCTGGACCCTGATCTCTCTTTTGACGAACATATCAAGACTGTTTCAAGGACAGCTTTTTTCCATCTACGTAACATTGCAAAAATCAGAAACTTTCTGTCTAAAAATGATGCAGAAAATGAATCCATGCTTTTGTTACTTCTAGGTTAGACTACTGCAATGCTCTACTTTCCGGCTACCCGGATAAAGCACTAAAAAACTTCAGTTCGTGCTAATACGGCTGCTAGAATTCTGACTAGAACCAAAAATGTGATCATATTACTCCGTGCTAGCCTCTCTACCTGGCATCCTGTTAAGGCAAGGGCTGATTTCAAGGTTTTACTGCTAACCTAAAAAGCATTACATGGGCTTGCTCCTACCTATCTTTCCGATTTGTCCTGCCGTACATACCTCACGTACGCTACGTCACAAGACGCAGGCCTCCTAATTGTTCCTAGATTCTAAGCAAACAGCTGGAGGCAGGGCTTTTTTCTATAGAGCTCCATTTTATGGAATGTCTGCCTACCCATGTGAGAGACGCAGACTCGGTCTCAACTTAAGTCTTACTGAAGACTCATCTCTTCAATGGGTCATATAATGAGTGTAGTCTGGCCCAGGAGTGTGAAGGTGAACGGAAAGGCTTGGGAGCAACAAACCGCCCTTGCTGTCTCTGCCTGGCCGGTTCCCCTCTCTCCACTGGGATTCTCTGCCTCTAACCCTATTACAGGGGCTGAGTCACTGGCTTACTGGTGCTCTTTCATGCCATCCCTAGGAGGGGTGTGTCACTTGAGTGGTTGAGTCACTGACGTGATCTTCCTGTCTTGGTTGGCGCCCCCCTTGGGTTGTGCCGTGGCGGAGATCTTGTGGCTATACTCGGCCTGTCTCAGGATGGTAAGTTGGGCTTGAAGATATCCCTCTAGTGGTGTGGGGGCTGTGCTTTGGCAAAGTGGGTGGGGTTATATCCTTCCTGTTTGGCCCTGTCCCGGGTATCATCGGATGGCCACAAGTGTCTCCTGACCCTCCTGTCTCAGCCTCCAGTATTTATGCTGCAGTAGTTTATGTGTCGGGGGGCTAGGGTCAGTTGTGTATATCTGGAGTACTCTCCTGTCTACCGGTGTCCTGTGTGAATTAAGTCATGGTCTCTCTAATTCGTCTCTTTCTCTGTTTCTTTCTTCTCTCGGGGACCTGAAGCCCTGGACCATGCTCAGACATGGCATTGATGACTCCTTGCCTGTCACCCAGTTCACCTTGGCCGTTTGCTCTGCTCCAGTTCAACTGGTTTCCGCGGCTTATTGGAACCCTTACCTGTTACGCGACCTTGCTATGTCCCAGACTTTCTGTTTTCATACTCTCTAGAGACGCCAGGAGCCGATAGAGATACTCTTAATGATCGGCCTATGAAAAGCCAACTGACATTCTCCTGAGGTGCGAACTTCTTGCCCCTTCGACAACACTGTTGATTTATTATTTATTTTTGACCATGCGGTAATTTTATGAACATCTTGAGCATGTTCGTTATAATCTCCACCCGGCACAGCCAGAAGAGGACTGGCCACCCCTCATAGCCTGGTTCCTCTCTAGGTTTCTTCCTAGGTTTTGGCCTTTCTAGGGAGTTTTTCCTAGCCACCGTGCTTCTACACCTGCATTGCTTGCAGTTTGGGGTTTTAGGCTTGGTTTCTGTACAGCACTTTGAGATATCAGCTGATGTAAGAAGGGCTTTATAAATACATTTGATTTGATGTGTGCTCTTTCTCTCTACATCTATCTTTCCCTCTCTCTCCATCCCTCTTCCACTATCTCCCTAACTCTTTCCCCCTCTTTTCCCCTCTTTCCGTTCGGCTGTGTGGGTCCCCTAACAGGCCATTGCAAATTCATTATGTGACCATCTTCCCAAGAAAGCGATGTCCCCTCCGACCCCACATCCATTTTCCTTGGGCCTCGACGAATGTCTCATAGTGAAGAAGTAATCACTCATATTGTTCTCCTTTATGTTAGTTCAGGTAGTTGCTCAGGGGTTAGCTGGTGCTGGTTCGGGTTTGTTATGGGGCCATACGGTGGTTACAGAGGCTGATTGTGTGTGTGTGTGAGTGTGTTATGGTGGAAGGAAAGGGCATAGACAAGATGTGGGTGGTGAAGGAGCGGGGTATAATAGCGGTCATTGGTAAATATAGACAGGGTAGATATGTCAGTGGCGTTACGTGCAGGTAGGATATTGCCGATGAAGAGGAGGGATGGAGGGGACTAGAGGGGAGGTTTAGAACAGTAGCAGCTTAGCAGGGTTTATTTCCTGCCACAGGGCGTGCAGAGGCTGGGGTGGTAATATGTCAGCAGCCCGGTGCCATGACATTAACAGGACAACCCCCGCTGTACTCTTCCAAGGCCTAGTCCTGACAACACAGAGCAGAGCACATCTGGAACACACAGTCCTGCAACACAACACACAGCAGAGCACATCTAGAACACACATCTAGAACATACAGTACAGTCCTAGAGACAACAACACAACACATCTCTATTTACTACAACAACAGAAGCAGACACACAAACACAGGCTTCTCTATTCACTATATACAGCACAACAGTTTTTATGTTAATGTGTTTAATGTGTTTGCATGTTGAAATTAATCAATTACTGAAAACCAGAGATAAGATAACGAGGTTTGTGCTTTTCTCTGTAAAATTACACTGCTTTTTCTCTGTAAGATTCTGCTGCTTTTCTCTGTAAGATTCTGCTGCTTTTCTCTGTAAAATGATGCTGCTTTTCAACTGTAACATTATGTCTCAACGCACCACACCTCTTCTAGGTTACCAATGTATGTCATATTCCCCAGTACTTCATTTGTAAATCGGGAGGTCCCAGAACCCATAGCGAGCGTGAGAGGGGGATTATCTGGAGTAAACAGCCAAGTAGCCTACTATCTATGGGGGTGAAACGGACAGCTGATTAATTCAAAGCAATTTAGACGTCACTGCAGAACAGCCGCCATGCGTATGCTATACTCTATAGTATCCCCACGTACTCGAGTAAAGCTATGGTGCTTACACAAGTCAGAATTTCTTATAAGCCACATTTTCAAGACATTAATGTACAGCAACATACATCAGAACACCTGCCATATGCATATGCACACATACTCAGCTGTAGGGCTTACAAGACTTGAATTTCATATCATTTTCCAGACATCAATGTAGCAGTAGAACAAATATCACAATATCTGAATAGAACTTCAAATAAAATAAATCAATGTAGATGACAGCAGAACACACATACAGTGGGGAGAACAAGTATTTGATACACTGCCGATTTTGCAGGTTTTCCTACTTACAAAGCATGTAGAGGTCTGTAATGTTTTATCATAGGTACACTTCAACTGTGAAAGACGGAATCTAAAAAAACAAAAATCCAAAAAATCACATTGTATGATTTTTAAGTAATTAATTTGCATTTTATTGCATGAAATAAGTATTTGATACATCAGAAAAGCAGAACTTAATATTTGGTACAGAAACCTTTGTTTGCAATTAGCAGAGATCAACGTTTCCTGTAGTTCTTGACCAGGTTTGCACACATCTGCAGCAGGGATTTTGGCCCACTCTCCATACAGACCTTCTCCAGATCCTTCAGGTTTCAGGGCTGTCACTGGGCTATACGGACTTTCAAGCTCCCTCCAAAGATGTCTATTGGGTTCTGGTCTGGAGACTGGCTAGGCCACTCCAGGACCTTGAAATGCTTCTTACGGAGCCACTCCTTGTAGTTGCCCTGGCTGTGTGTTTCGGGTCGTTGTCATGCTGGAAGACCCAAGCCACGACCCATCTTCAATGCTCTTACTGAGGGAAGGAGGTGTTGGCCAAGATCTCGCGATACATGGCCCCATCCATCTCCCCTCAATACGGTGCAGTCGTCCTGTCCCTTTGCAGAAAGCATCCCCAAAGAATGATGTTTCCACCTCTATGCTTCACGGTTGGGATGGTGTTCTTGGGGTTGATACTCATCCTTCTTTTTCCCAAACACGGCGAGTGGAAGTTTAGAACCAAAAAGCTCTATTTTTGTCTCATCAGACCACATGACCTTCTCCATTCCTCCTTTGGATCATCCAGATGGTCATTGGCAAACTTCAGACGGGCCTGGACATGCGCGTGGCCTGAGCAGGGGGACGTTTGCGTGCGCTGCAGGATTTAATTCCATGACGGCGTAGTGTTTACTAATGCTTTCTTTGAGACTGTGGTCCAGCTCTCTTCAGGTCATTGACCAGGTCCTGCCATGTAGTTCTGGGCTGATCCCTCACCTTCCTCATGATTCATTGATGCGGCACGAGGTGAGATCTTGCATGGAGCCCCAGACCGAGGGTGATTTACCATCATCTTGGACTTCTTCCATTTTCTAAAATTGCGCCAACAGTTGTTGCCTTCTACCAAGCTGCTTGCCTATTGTCCTGTAGCCCATCCCAGCCTTGTGCAGGTCTACAAATTGTATCCCTGATGTCCTTACACAGCTCTCTGGTCTTGGCCATTGTGGAGAGGTTGGAGTCTGTTTGATTGAGTGTGTGGACAGGTGTCTTTTATACAGGTAACGAGTTCAAACAGGTGCAGTTAATACAGGTAATGAGTGGAGAACAGAGAGGGCTTCTTAAAGAAAAACGAACAGGTCTGTGAGAGCAGGATCTTACTGGTTGGTAGGTGATCAGAAGTACTTATGTCATGCAATAAAATGCTAATTAATTACTTTAAAAATCATACAATGTGATTTCTGGATTTTTGTTTTAGATTGCTGTCTCTCACAGTTGAAGTGTACCTATGATAAAAAATTACAGACCTCTACATGCTTTGTAAGTAGGAAAACCTGCAAAATCGGCAGTGTATCAAATACTTGTTCTCCTCACTGTATGGGAATATATAGGCCTCCTGCCTGTGACAATATCCATATTCATTTCACAGTACAGAATAAGTTTGTAAAGGAAAAAGATGTTCCTACCTTAGTTTTCAAAACCTCCCACAATGACTCTCCCCATGTCAAGTCCATTTAACTCCTAACAGTCGATTTCCCCCATTAGCGGGCCTGTCGCTGTACAGCCCAGCTTTGAATTTTGCATGGTTGGAGGTGCCGGTGGTGATTTGTTTTATTTGTCTTTCCCACGTTTCAAATTCAGTAGTGAGATGACTAGCCTAGCTACGTGACATGATTACGTAGGGACCTCTTCACTAGCTGACCATCACTACCAAGACAAAACCTGTGCCAGTATCAGTTACTTACCCCACCGGCCCTCCCCATAAACTCTATGTCTACAAATAAGAGAGCAGGTCTGGAATCATTGTGGCAGGATAGGATGATTACACAGAAGGATTCCCACGCTTTTACATGATGGTCTTTCTGGGGGGCGGGAGAAATAACAAGGAGGCAACTTGATTTAATGCTGATCGTTTTATTAGAATGTCTACAGTGCAAACAGTGAAATAATTCATAAATCATGCTGCAAGAGATACTGGATCCGGGACAAATAGGTGCCGGAACGAACTAAGTCAAATCTGAGAGGTGCCGGATCCTTTTCCAGCAGGATCCGGCTCAAATTAAGCACTAATAGTCCCACTGTGTTGTGTGTGAATCCACCTGTCCACTCACTTCCTCTATCAGTCTTCACTGTATCTCCTACTTGTTGATATCCATCTCTCTATATTGTTTCTCCCTCCAGAGTCTCGTAACTAGTCAAGCAGGGAAAATCATCAACCCCCATGCCCTCCCTAGCCCTGGATTCCTCGGAGGCAATTCTTCCTCGCCACTCAAAGCTTAAGCGCATGAAACGCCGCCCAGGGAGCAGAATGCTAACATATTGCAACAGACAACATCTGTCAGGCCAATGTGCTCGTTTGTCAATCTTGGTAGTGTGTTGTGTCACGGCGACAAGCGATCTGTGTGTTTTCTACTTCCCTACAAGACTGACTAGTCCCAGGGGAGCGATTGACCCTTGCCCTTCATGCTGCTCAAATGTTCTTGCTGGAGAGATATTATGAGAAAACCCAGTGTGCAGTTGTTGAAGCAGTTACTAGCCCGGGACCATGATAGCAGACGGAACAGCGGGTTTAGTGGAGAGGCTCCAGTCTACTGCTCATCCAACACAGTCCCAAGGTTTCCCAGTGTCTTTAAACCAAAGCTCTTTCTAACTATATAAAGAATATTATACTAGGCATATTATTAAATACGAAGAGGTTTAAGGGGTTATGCAGCCACTAAGACCCAACGTTCAAGTATGACTGTCCTATTCAGGCTTGACATTCTATGACATTTATATCTAGGCCAATTAGACACTTACTTTCTCCTCATAGTGGATGTAGCTAGCAGCCTCCTCTCCCAGGTATTTCACCAGGCTGAGAATGGCAGCATCCCTCCTCTCGCTCAGCTGAACAGGAGAAATTAGAGTCTTAATCCTGAAGCTTTGAATTCACATTCTCTCATCATGCACAGAAATAAGCTTGGCCTGTTAAAATATGAATGCAGTTCCAAGAAGCCAGTTCAAGCTGAGGTCCACTGGTGGACTATCGATGTGAATACCTCACGTCTCTGGTTGAGTTATAGTAGGAGAGATGGGGTGTGGAGACCAGAGGGCCAGGCCACAAGTCCACGTTCAACACAGCGCAGAGGGACAAATGTTGCCAGATTATAGTATTCCTGTAAAACTCCATTTCATGACATACAGTAGAACGTATCATTATATAGGTTTAAACTGAGGGTTACTTCAGACAGTTAACATGTCTCCTCTGCTTCTTTACCCTGATTCATGTTTTTTTATGACCATACACTTTAGGAGCAACAGGTCATAAATAGGTCAGTGTCCATAATGAATTAACTAGTCTTTTACTACGGTATGAATGTTTACTTTCTAAGAAATTAAAGATCAAGGCTCAAGTCCAACATTTCCATGTTGAAATCTTAGCGTCTCCATGCCTTGGAGCTCCAGTATCAAACGTAACATCACTACTAGGAAGCCCTGATCTGTTTCACCTGTTTACGTGCTGCTGTGCGTTTTGTTGCAAACCTTACTTTGCTACCTGCCAACTTTACGGTTTTACTTTTTAATTACCGTTTATATTTTTAGTTTTTCCCTCACTCTACTTTTTTAATTCAACTTTTTCACACCGGATGCTTTATCTGGACGTGGTTTGTCAGGACCTCCACCAGCCGAAGCTAAGTAGTAACATTAACATGATGCCTTCTAATTGCAGTCGCTGTACTCATAATATACAGGAGAACGATCGCCTTACGGCGAGGATAGCTGTGCTGCAAGCCCAGCTTCAGACGCAATCGTTAGGCAAGGGTAATTTAAGTGTAGGAAAGGATGAAACAGCGTCTGTGCCACCAATAAGTACAGATAGTAGTATAAATCCCCTCGCACAGTCCCCGCAGCCGGACAATTTTCTCATGGCTTCTGGAAGGAAATGCTGTAGAAATGCTCAACCGGTGTCGCTCATTCAGCCAACAGAAACTTTCAACCGGTTCTCCCCAATAAACAGCAAGTCGGAGTCAGAGGCCGAGCCTTCTCTGGTCTCTACTCCTCCCGTTACGGAGTCTGAGACGCCGAAGCCTCCCACCATTAGCTCTGACAAATTGAAAACCCTAGTCATTGGCGACTCCATTACCCGCAGTATTAGACTTAAAACGAATCATGCAGCGACCATACACTGTTTGCCAGGGGGCAGGGCTACTGACGTTAAGGCTAATCTGAAGATGGTGCTGGCTAAAGCTAAAACTTGCGAGTGTAGAGAGTATAGGGATATTGTTATCCACATCGGCACCAACAATGTTAGGATGAAACAGTCAGAGGTCACCAAGCGCAACATAGCTTCAGCGTGTAAATCAGCTAAAAAGATGTGTCGGCATCGAGTAATTGTCTCTGGACCCTTCCCAGTTTGTGGCACTCACCCACAAACAGGACCAAGCCTGGCCTGTTGAGGAGTGACAGACTCCATCCTAGCTGGAGGGGTGCACTCATCTTATCTACGAACATAGACAGGGCTCTCACTCCCCTAGCTCCACAATGAGATAGGGTGCAGGCCAGGCAGCAGGCTGTTAGCCAGCCTGCCAGCTTAGTGGAGTCTGCCACTAGCACAGTCAGTGTAGTCAGCTCAGCTATCCCATTGAGACCGTGTCTGTGCCTCGACCTAGGTTGGGCAAAACTGAACATGGCGGTGTTCGCCTTAGCAATCTCACTGGAATAAAGACCTCCTCCATTCCTGCCATTATTGAAAGAGATTGTGATACCTCACATCTCAAAATAGGGCTACTTAATGTTAGATCCCTCACTTCCAAGGCAGTTATAGTCAATTAACTAATCACTGATCATAATCTTGATGTGATTGGCCTGACTGAAACATGCCTTAAGCTTGATGAATTGACTGTGTTAAATGAGGCCTCACCTCCTGGTTACACTAGTGACCATATCCCACGCGCATGCCGCAAAGGCAGAGGTGTTGCTAACATTTACGATAGTAAATTTAAAGTTGAGCTTCTAGTCATGAAATCTATGCAGCCTACTCAATCACTTTTCATAGCTGCTGTTTACAGGCCTCCTGGGCCATATACAGCGTTCCTCACTGAGTTCCCTGAATTCCTATCGGACCTTGTAGTCATGGAAGATAATATTCACATTTTTGGTGACTTTAATATTCACATGGAAAAGTTCACAGACCCACTCCAAAAGGCTTTCGGAGCCATCATCGACTCAGTGGGTTTTGTCCAACATGTCTCCGGACCTACTCACTGCCACAGTCATACTCTGGACCTAGTTTTGTCCCGTGGAATAAATGTTGTGGATCTTAATGTTTTTCCTCATAATCCTGGACTATCGAACCCACATTTTTTATGTTTGCAATCGCAACAAATAATCTGCTCAGACCCCAACCAAGGATCATCAAAAGTCGTGCTAGAAATTCTCGGACAACCAAAAGATTCCTAGATGCCCATACAGACTCCCTCCGCCTACCACAGGACATCAGAGGACAAAAATCAGTTTACCACCTAACTGAGGAACTCAATTTAACCTTGCGCAATACCCTAGATGCAGTCGCACCCCTAAAAACTAAAAACATTTGTCATAAGAAACTAGCTCCCTGGTATACAGAAAATACCCGAGCTCTGAAGCAAGCTTCCAGAAAATTGGGACGGAAATGGCGCCACACCAAACTGAAAGTCTTCTGACTAGCTTGGAAAGACAGTACCGTGCAGTATCGAAGAGCCCTCACTGCTGCTCGATCATGCTATTTTTCCAACTTAATTGAGGAAAATAAGAACAATCCCAAATATATTTTTGATACTGTCGCAAAGCTAACTAAAAAGCAGAATTCCCTAAGAGAGGATGGCTTTCACTTCAGCAGTGATAAATTCATGAACTTCTTTGAGGAAAAGATCATGATCATTAGAAAGCAAATTATGGACTCCTCTTTAAATCTGCATATTCCTCCAAAGCTCAGTTGTCCTGAGTCTGCACAACTCTGCCAGGACCTAGGATCAAGGGAGACTGAAGTTTTTAGTACTATATCTCTTGACATATTGATGAAAATAATCATGGCCTTTAAATCTTCAAGCTACATACTGGACCGTATTCCAACTAAACTACTGAAAGAGCTGCTTCCTGTGCTTGGCCCTCCTATGTTGAACATAATAAACGGCTCTCTATCCACCAGATGTGTACCAAACTCACTAAAAGTGGCAGTAATAAAGCCTCTCTTGAAAAAGCCAAACCTTGACCCAGAAAATATAAAAAACTATCGGCCTATAGACAATTTCCTAATGATGTGTTCTCAGCTTATGAGTTTCCCGCTCTTCGAGCACCCACACCCCCTTTCCTTTGCACTAACCATTCATACCGGTTGAGCCCACTAGGAGATATCAATGCATTTGTTACGTAACCAATATCTACTGTTCGTTTGTTATGCTATTTCTGTGATTATTTAGTTATTAGTAAATAAATAATTAAGGGCAATTTTATGTGCTGATTCATCATTTAGGCTACGGGTTTGTGCAGATATCCAAGGGTTTGCGACATTCAGTAATGAGAACTGATGACGGTCAAGTAATGATGACATAATAGAAGACTAATCGATAAAGATATGAAATAATCTGAAAGAGTTGATTTCGGGAAATAGAGACTCTATACAACATTTTCCCGTGGTGACCCAGACGTCCTAGTTATTTAAAGTTTACGTGACTAGTTTAATCACGTAGTAATATACAATAGAATAAATAAAGTCTTCACATTTATGATAGTCACAGACACTGTCACGCCCTGAACTTAGTTATCTATGTTTTTCTTTATTATATTTGGTTAGTCAGGGTGTGACGAGGGTGGATAGCTTGTTTTTGTATTGTCTAGGGTTTTTTGTATATTAGGGGTTTTGGTATGTAGTATATGTAGGTTATGTGGCCTGATTGGTCCCAATCAAGCGCAGCTTTTTATGCGTTGTCCTTGATGGGGATCATATTTAGGTAGCCATTGCCCTTTTGGTTTGGGGGTTCTTGTCTATTGTGTAGTTGCCTGTTCAGCATCTCTTGTATACTGCTCCGGTCGTTTGTTGTTTTGTTTCAGTGGTCATTCTTAAATAAAGAGAATGTACGGTAACCAGTGCGCCTTGGTCTCCTCCCTACGACGCCGTGACAGACACAACATTATGGTGCCCCTTGTGAAAAAGTCTAAGATCGAATGAGTCTTCATGAATTGAATTAAGTATATATATCATTGTAGAACATTTTACTCGTACAAACAAAACTATGTTAGATACGATATGAATAAGCCCATTGAAGTTGTCCGTGTCGCGTATCTGATACGTCATGGTGTCTTAGGAGTGGTGATGCCAGCAATCCCGAGTCGCCTCTTCACTGTTGACGTTGAGACTGGTGTTTTGCGGCGTAACTATTAAAAAGCTGTCAGTGAGGACTTGTAGGCGTCTGGTTCTCAAACCTAGTACTCTATGTATGTCTGTCCTCTTTCCCTATCTTTGTCTCTTACCATACTACTGCCGGCGGCTCTCCCACTCCCTCTTTCTATTTTCTGTTAGAGACAGTTTTGCACTGTTCTGTGAAGGGAGTAGTACACAGTGTTGTACAGATTTTACATTTATTGCTAATTTTCACGTCATGGAATATGCTTCATTTCTCAGAACAAGAATAGACTGACGAGTTTCAAGAAGAAAGTTCTTTGTTTCGGCCATTTTGAGCCTGTAATTCGAACCAGAATGCTTGATGCTGCCAGATACTCACTAGTCCCTAAAGAAAACCAGTGTATTGCTTCTTTAATCAGACAACCAGTTTCAGCTGTGCTAACATAATTGCAAACGGGTTTTCTAATAGATCAATTAGCCTTTTAATTATATAACTTGCATTACTAACACAACGTGCATTGAACACAGGAGTGATGGTTGCCTGATAATGGGCCTCTGTGCGCTCTATGTAATAGTCATCAAAAAAGATTCAGTTTCCGAGCGCAATAGTATTTACAACAATTAAAAATGTCTACACTGTATGTCTGATCACTTTGATTGTAAATGTACAAAAAATGCTTTCGTTTCAAAAACGAAGGACCCCAAACTTTGAACGGTAATGTATAATCACTTTGTAAAAATGTCAAAAACTTTTTTTCCCCTGAAATTGTTCATAATGGGGTAATGTAGAATGTTATGTGAACAAATGTGGCTGTAATGTAATAAAATGTTACCAAAATATGATTTCTTGGTTGTCATTTCATGTCAGAGAAGGTGTAAACCCATTTTCCAATCTTTGTTTTATTATTTTGTTATTGTTAGCAGAAAAGGGACTTCATTTATAGTTCTGACAGACATTGAACACTCTTATGAACAGTAGTCCCCATCTTACACCAAGCTTTTGTGACACCGCAGACAATGTTGAACTGCCCTTTCCTCATGTGTGAGGAAGCTCAGTGTGTGAGAGACATTCAATATTCCTCTGACAGTACAATACTGATGAAGTTATTCATATCTGTCTTTACAAAGGAACACTACATAGTTGGATCTTGAAGTTGTTAAATTAACGTCAGCTGTTACTTGCAACCACAGTTTTAAGGCAACTGACAGTCCCAGCCAGTGTTTAATCGAGGGATTTTTGTGCAGGCCATTTCTGAGATAGCCATTGCAGGCAAGCACTGGGGTATGTATCCCTAATTTACCTGAGTGCGCTGTCTGATGATTCAAATAACTAAAGCCATCTGATCAATACCTGGGGTTAACCAAAGTGATGCGTTGTTATCCTATTCCTTCCTCTTCGCTCTCCACCTCTTATTCTCTTTTCCTTTGTATTGCCCGCTCTATCTTTGTCCCTATATTCCTCTACACTCTATGTTCAGTCACTCTCTATTCTCTCTCGCTGGTCCCATTGTCTCATTCGTTCTTCCACTGTTCTATGTTGTCCACCGGAAATCTAGGATTTCCAAAACCCAGAGGGCACAACCCTCTCGATTGCATATTTCTCTCCCTCTGACGTCCATTATGCAAGGTTAAATCATCACTTTCTCCTGAGAACCCAAATCTCCATATATTTCTTCTTCTCGCCCAGCTAAGATCCACTACCAACTCTGCTCCTACCTACCATTTAGAGGAGAACACCTCACACAGAACATGCCTGTTGGGCACTTGATGAATTCTCGTCATCACCTACCAGATGGTCAAGTAACACACATGCGCACACAGACACCGACACGCACCGCACGCACACGAGACACGACCCACACACACACATCAACCACAGCAACACACACACACACCACACCACACCACACACACACACCACACACACAACACACACCACACCACAAACCACACACACAACACACACCACACACACACACACACAACACCCACACACACACACACACACACACAACAACACACAATTACTTACACCTTTGCTCATAGAGACTTGGACACACATGATAATAACACTAACACTTGCTTCTCATATAATGTTTCAAATATATCTCAGTCTGTACTGTATATGAACATGATTTGTTAAAAACGAAATGTTAGTCTAAAATAAATGTGAGATAATGTCTAGATCAAGTTTATAAATTGCCTGGCTGGAATGATAAAACAGTAGATTGCACAATCAGATGGAACCTGTGTAAATAGCCATTTTAACATAATAGATTTAGCAGTGTTATAACTTGTGGATAGACACCCCGTGAATGCGCTTTTAACCAATCAACATTCAGGATTAGAACCACCGTTGTATAAAATATAATAAATATACACAGTGGGATCTCTTGGCACTGTAACATAGAGGAATCTCAACAATAAGTCAGCACATAACTATATTGTCAGTATCCATTTTACAGTCTTCAGAAAGTATTCACATTCCTTACTTTTTCCACATTTTGTGTTTTTCAAAGTAGATTAAAATGGATTTAATTGTCACTCTTTGTCAACGATCTACACAAATTCTTTGTCATGTGAAAAATGTATCTAAAAAAATTCTTCAAGCTCTGTCAAGTTTTTGTTGATCATTGCTAAGACATGCCATAGATTCAGCCAATTTGAGACAAAACTGTAACTAGCCACTCAGGAAAATCAATGTCGTCTTGGTAAGAAACTCCAATGTATATTTGGCCTTGTGTTTAGGTTATTGTCTTACTGAAAGGTGAATGTATCTCCCAGCCTCTGTTGGAAAGCAGCTGAACCAACTTTTCTCTAGGATTTGTCCTGTGCTGTAATAACAATGTGAAAAACATAATCAACTTTCACATTGTGGGTATAGTGTGTAAGCCAGTGTAAAAGAAAATCTCCAGTTTGAATAATTTTAATTCATGCTGTAACACAACAAATGTGGAAAAATAACCACACTGAAGGTAAAACACTCTGCAAAACAAATGTGAACATCCAAAGTAAGGATAGAGATTGACTTGACTTGAATTTGAAATATTATATCAGGATGTGCTGCATCTGTACATTTTTGTTGTGTTTTGCTCTAAGATGTCATAAAGTGTGACTTTGCTATGAGCATTAGTGTGGTTTACACAGTCATTTAAAACAGCACAATCTCTTCTGAATAGATGAAGTTCATCCCAACAAGCATAACACATTTACAATCCACTAATTTTGGAAACCGCAGACCTACAGTGTACTATTAAGCTAGTGCATCGGGGCGATCTGTGTGTGTAAGTGCATCTAGCTCATCCAGCTGTCATTCCCTCTCTCTCCTCTTCTCTCTCTGCTGCAGGCGTTCTGGTGTGAGAAGGGTTCTCGGAGAGATAGTGCACGACCCTCTGCGAGATGTCCCTTGAGCGTCACCTCGACGGCACCAGTCCCAGTGGAGTGCTGCCTCGTGGGCTTCATCTCTGGCTGCAGGCCTACATTGGAGCTCCAGAGAGGATGATGGAGTGATACGAGCATATGACAGAGACACAGGAAGGCAGCATAGACAATATGTGGAGTACACTCCTCCTGAACACGGCCCCGGGGTCAAGTTTCTATGAGCGTAGATCATGTTATTAAAGACAATATGTTGAACTGTGAATACCTAGCAAACAAGGCCATGTTTCACCCTGGTTGAAACCAGAGCATCTATTGATCTTACCCGACGGCTTCATTATTTATTAAACATCCGCTCGTGACATAACACCACTACAGCTACAGAGATACAGTACAGAGCAAAACAGGACACACAACACCTTACTGTAGACTGCCTTCACCAAATACATACCAGATAGATGATCGAGAATGAGAGAAAAAAACATTCACTCCACTGGTAAATGTGTTGAGAGAGCTATTTTCACACTGTTGGATAGAAAACGCAGATAGACAGATAAATGATCCCTTTCACACATCCTGTGTTATCAGCTTCAATATGCAGCAGTGAGAGACATGTGGAGAGGGAAAAGAGAAAGAACGTGGGAGATAGAGAAGGTGTAAATGGTATCATTTGGCTGAAGAGTATTGGGAAGGTGCTTACTGGCAGAGTGTGTAAATGTGTTGTCACCCTTTACAGTATATGGCCAACATGATGGCTCCATATCCATAAAAAAAATGTCAGTAGTGTTAGTTTCACTTCAACTTTTTGGCTAAATACAAGCTTCTACCTATTTTCAGCCTTGATATTTGAAGTGTACACCTGGCTGCATCTCTGCTCTCAAGTGAACTATCAAATGGCAAGGCTCAAACTATTTCTTGTTGTGTCATCCATGAGCCCTAAAACAAAGAGCACACAAAACACTCAAATTGGTATTCTTTCAAAGACGTTATGAAAAGAGAAAATACAAACCAGATTGCACGCCAGTCCATCTGTGATTATAGCAGATGAATAAACGAAACTGCATATCAGTGGGTTCTACAAATCAAATAGAATCAGTCAAGAAAAATAGGTTCCCATGTCGTTAATCATGTTTTCTCAACTGAAAATCGGATAAATTAAATGTATTTGTAAAGCCCCTTCTACATCAGCTGATGTCACAAAGTGCTGTACAGAAACCCAAAGCGCTTACAGAAACCCAGCCTAAAACCCCAAACAGCAAGCAATGCAGAACATGGTGGCTAGGAAACTCCTAGAAAGCCAGAACCTAGGAAGAACTAGAGAGAACCAGAGTAAATGCCAGTTGGCTTTTCATAGCCGATCATTCAGAGTATCTCTACCGCTCCTGCTGTCTCCAGAGAGTTAAAAACAGCAGTCTGGGACAGGTAGCACGTCGGTGAACAGTCAGGGTTCCATAGCCGCAGGCAGAAACAGTTGAAACGAGCAGCAGCACGGCCAGTGACTGGGACAGCAAGATCATCAGGCCAGGTAGTCCTGCGTCATGGTCCTAGGCTCAGCTCCTCACACCACACACACACAGAGAGAGAGAGAGAGAGAGAGAATACTTAAATTCACACAGACACCGGATAAGACAGGAGAAAATAATCCAAATTTAACAGACTGACCCTAGCCCCCTGACACATAAACTACTGCAGCATAAATACTGGCTGCTGAGACAGGAGGGTCCAAAGCACAGCCCCCACACCACTAGAGGATATCTTCAACCACCAACTCACCATCCTGACAAGGCTGAGATAGCCACAAAGATCTCCGCAACGTCAACAAAACAAGGGGGGGGGCGCCAACCGACGACAGAAGATCACGTCAGTGAGCTCAACCCACTCAAGTGACGCACCCCTCCTAGGGACGCATGGAAGAGCACCAGTAACCATTGACTCAGCCCCTGTAATAGGGTTAGAGCAGAGAACCCAGTGGAGAAGGGGAACCGGCCAGGCAGAGACAGCAAGCAGGTTCGTTGCTCCAGTGCCTTTCCGTTCACCTTCACACTCCTGTCCAGACTACACTCAACATGTGGACCTACTGAAGAGATGAGTTTTCAATAAATACTTAAAGGTTGAGACCGAGTCTGCGTCTCTCACATGGATAGGCAGACCATTCCATAAAAAGGAGCTCTATAGGAGAAAGCCCTGCCTCCAGCTATTTGCTTAGAAATTCTAGGACAGTAAGGAGACTTGCGTCTTGTGACCGTAGCGTACGGTAGTATGTACACAGACCAAATCCGGAAAGATAGGTAGAAGCAAGCCCATGTAATGCTTCGTAGTTAACAGTAAAACCTTGAAATCAGCCCTTGCCTAACAGGAAGTCAGTGTAGAGAGGCTAGCACTGGAGTAATATGATCATTTTTGGGGGTCTAGTCCAGATTCTAAACAGCCGTGTTTAGTACTAAAACTGAAGTTTATTTAGTGCTTTACTCCGGGTTGCCGGAAAGTAGAGCAATACAGTACTCTAACATAGAGTGACAAAAACATGGATGACTTTTTCTGCATCATTTGACAGAAAGTTTCTGATTTTGCACATGTTACGTAGATGGAAAAAAGCTGTCCTTGAAAAGTCTTGATATGTTCGTCAAAAAGATCAGGGTCCAGAGTAACGCAGAGTCCTTCACAGTTTATTTAGATGACTGTACAACCATCAAAGATAATTGTCAGATTCAACAGAAGATCTCTTGTTTCTTGGACCTAAACAAGCATCTCTATTTTAAAAGTAGACATTTGCCACCCTCCACTCCTTATTCTGGAACACAGGCTTCCAGGAGCATTTTGTGCTTCACATGTTCATCAAAATGTACAGCTGTTGTCATCCGCATAGCATGAAAGTTAACATTATGTTTCCCGATGACACAACCAAAAGAGGTAAAATATATAGTGAAAACAAGTGGTCCCTAAAACAGACCTGAGGAACACTGAGCATTACAGCTGATTGTCCAGAGGAACAAACCACCACAGAACAAACTGCACTCTCTTTCCGACAGATAATATCTAAACCAGCCAGAACTTGTCCGTTAACCAATTTGGGTTTCCAATCTTCAAAAGAATGTGGTTGTTCGATGGTATCAAAGGCAGCACTAAGTCTAGGAGCTGAGAACAGATGCAGAGCCCGGTCTGACGCAATAAAGTTATGCACGCATCACAAGTTGCAGTCTCAGTGCTTATGGATGGGGTCTTAAAACCAGACTGAAGCGATTTCGTATACATTGTTTGTCTCAGGAAGGCAGTGAGTTTGGGAGAAATGAGATGATTCGACCCAGAAAAAATAAACTATCGCCTATATCGAAATTCTCATCAGTTCCTCTCCACAACGCACGTGGCGTCGGTCTCTCCTGAGTAGATACCAATACGCAATGCCGATACGGAATCGACTTCTCGTCTGGTTTTAGACCCCAATCATAGCACTGAGACTGCACTAGTGAGGTGCAAATAAACCTATTTTAAATGTGCGTCTAAAGACCGACGGAGGCTTGCATGCTTCCTCATGCTCCTAGACCTTGTGCTGCTACTTTGATGACCAATCGAACACCACATTCCTTTTGGAGAGATTGGATACCCAAATTTGGTCATACAAACGGACAAGTTCTGGCCTGTTTAGTTTATACTTTGGAAAGAATATCAGTTTGTTCTCGTGGATGGTTTCCTCTGACAAATCATTGGCTGTGTAAATGTCGATTGTTCCTCAAGGCTCTGTTTTAGGACCACTATTGGATTTCACATATGATTTGTTACCTCTACTTGGTGATGTATTCGGGTAAAACAAATTTAAACTTTCACTGCTAGTGCGGATGGTTACACACAGCTTACATTTTGATGAAAACCTGTAGGTGAGCACCAAAATTGCCTCCCTGAGCCTGTGTTCCATACATAAGGAAAGTGGAAGGGTGGCAAATGTTCTACTTGTTAAAATAGAGATCTTGTTCTAGTCCAAAAAAACAAAGAGATCTTCTGGTTGAAATCTGACCAAGTGTAATCTTGATGGTTATTAACTAGTCAATCTCAATATAAAGACTGTGAAAGCACTCTGCGTACTCGGACCCTGGATCTCCTGCTTTGACGGATATCATATCAAGACTGTGGTTCGAAGAGCAGACTTTTTTACACCCTCTATATAACATTCAAATGAATCCAGAAACTTTCTGATCCAAAAAATGATGCAGAAAAAGTCATCCATTCGTTTTTGTCACCTCTATGTTAAGATACGTATGCTCTTACTTTCCGGCATACCCGCGTGATAAAGCACTAAACTAAACTTCATGTTAGTACTTAAACGCTGTTAGAATCGGACTAGAACCCCCAAAAAATCATCATTACTTCCAGTGCAGCCTCTCTACAATGACTTCCGTGTTAATGCGCTAACCGGGCTGAGTTTCAAGATTTAGCTGTAACCTCAATAGGCATATACTGGGTGCTTCTACCTTTCTTTCCGATTTGGTCTGCTGTACATACCTACACGTACGCTACGGTCACAAGACGCAAGCTCCTTCCTGTCCCTAGAATTTCTAAACAATAGCTGGAGGCAAGGGCCTTTCTCTATAAGAGCTCCATTTTATGGAATGGTCTGCCTATCCATGTGAGGACGCAAGTCGGGTCCTCAACCTTTTAAGTATTTATTGAAAGACCATCTCTTCAGTAGGTCCAATGAGAGTGTAGTCTGGACCAGGAGTGTGAAGGTGAACGGAAAGGCACTGGAGCAACGAACCTGCCTGCTGTCCTCTGCCTGGCCGGTTCCTCTCCCACTGGATCTCTGCCTCTAACCCTATTAAGGGCTGAGTCAATGGCTTAACTGGTGCTCTTCCATGCCGTCCCTAGAGGGGTGC
>NC_036842.1:15830443-15847524 GCF_002910315.2 Salvelinus sp. IW2-2015
GTCACTTGAGTGGGTTGAGTCACTGACGTGATCTTCCTGTCCGGGTTGGCGCCCCCCCCCCCCCTTGTTTTGTGACGTTGCGGAGATCTTTGTGGGCTATACTCAGCCTTGTCTCAGGATGGTGAGTTGGTGGTTGAAGATATCCCTCTAGTGGTGTGGGGGCTGTGCTTTGGACCCCTCCTGTCTCAGCCTCCAGTATTTATGCTGCAGTAGTT
The DNA here is from genome assembly GCF_002910315.2 of Salvelinus sp. IW2-2015. Classification (NCBI taxonomy): domain Eukaryota; kingdom Metazoa; phylum Chordata; class Actinopteri; order Salmoniformes; family Salmonidae; genus Salvelinus; species Salvelinus sp. IW2-2015. The sequence continues at coordinate 15,830,659 of NC_036842.1, forward strand.
TATGTGTCAGGGGGCTAGGGTCAGTCTGTTAAATTTGGATTATTTCTCCTGTCTTATCCGGTGTCCTGTGTGAATTTAAGTATTCTCTCTCTCTCTCTCTCTCTCTGTGTGTGTGTGTGTGTGAGGAGCTGAGCCCTAGGACCATGACGCAGGACTACCTGGCCTGATGACTCCTTGCTGTCCCCAGTCCACCTGGCCGTGCTGCTGCTCCAGTTTCAACTGTTCTGCCTGCGGCTATGGAACCCTGACCTGTTCACCGGACGTGCTACCTGTCCCAGACCTGCTGTTTTCAACTCTCTGGAGACAGCAGGAGCGGTAGAGATACTCTGAATGATCGGCTATGAAAAGCCAACTGGCATTTACTCCTGGTTCCTCTCTAGGTTTCTTCCTAGGTTCTGGCCTTTCTAGGGAGTTTTCCTAGCCACCATGCTTCTGCATTGCTTGCTGTTTGGGGTTTTAGGCTGGGTTTCTGTACAGCGCTTTGGGTTTCTGTACAGCACTTTGTGACATCAGCTGATGTAAGAAGGGCTTTACAAATACATTTAATTTATCCGATTTTCAGTTGAGAAAACATGATTAACGACATGGGAACCTATTTTTTCTTGGACTGATTCTATTTGATTTGTAGAATCCCACTGATATGCAGTTTCGTTTATTCATCTGCTTATAATCACAGATGGACTGGCGTGCAATCTGGTTTGTATTTTCTCTTTTCATAATACGTCTTTGAAAGAATACCAATTTGAGTGTTTTGTGTGCTCTTTGTTTTAGGGCTCATGGATGACACAACAAGAAATAGTTTGAGCCTTGCCATTTGATAGTTCACTTGAGAGCAGAGATGCAGCCAGGTGTACCACTTCAAATATCAAGGCTGAAAATAGGTAGCAGCTTGTATTTAGCCAAAAAGTTGAAGTGAACACTTCAACACTACTGACATTTTTTTTATGGATATGGAGCCACTCATGTTGGCCCATATACTGTAAAAGGGTGACAACACCATTTACCACACTCTGCCAGTAAGCACCCTTCCCAATACTCTTCAGCCAAATGATACCCATTTACACCTTCTCTATCTCCCCACGTTCTTTCTCTCTTTCCCTCTCCACATGTCTCTCACCTGCTGCCATATGAAGCTGATAACACAGGACTGTGTGAAAGGGATCACTTTATCTGTCTATCTGCGTTTTCTATCACAAACAGTGTGAAAATAGCTCTCTCACACACATTTACCAGTGGAGTGGAACTGTTTTTTCTCTCATTCTCGATCATCTATCTGGTATGTATTTGGTGACAGGCAGTCTACAGTAAGGTGTTGTGTGTCCCTGTTTTGCTCTGTACTGTATCTCTGTAGCTGTAGGTGGTGTTATGTCACGAGCCGGATGTTTAATAAAATAATGAAGCCGTCGGGTAATGATCCAATAGATGCCTCTGGTTTCAACCAGGGTGAAAACATGGGCCTTGTTTGCTAGGTTATTCACAGTTCAACAATATCTGTCTTTAATAACATGATCTACGCTTCATAGAAACTCTGACCCCCGGGGCCGTGTTCAGGGAGAGTGTACTCCACATATTGTCTATGCTGCCTTCCCTGTGTCTCTGTCATATGCCTCGTATCACTCCATCCATCCTCTCTGGAGCTCCAATCGTAGGCCTGCACGCCAGAGATGAAGCCCACGAGAGCAGCACTCCCACTGGGACTGGTGCCGTCGAAGGTGACGCTCAAGGGACACTCCGCAGAGGGTCGTGCCACTATCTCTCCCGAGAAACCCTTCTCACACCAGAACGCCTGCAGCAGAGAGAGAAGAGGAGAGAGAGGGAATGACAGCTGGATGAGCTAGATGCACTTACCACACACAGATCGCCCCCGATGCACTAGCTTAATAGTACACTTGAGGTCTGCGGTTTCCAAAATTAGTGGATTGTAAATGTGTTATGCTTGTTGGGATGAACTTCCATCTATTCAGAAGAGATTGTGCTGTTTTAAATGACTGTGTAAAACCACACTAATGCTCATAGCAAAGTTCACACTTTATGACATCTTAGAGCAAAACACAACAAAAATGTAACAGATGCAGCACATCACTGAATATAATATTCAAAATTCAAGTCAAGTCAATCTCTATCCTTACTTTGGATGTTCACATTTTGTCAGAGTGTTTTACCTTCAGTGTGGTTATTTTTCCACATTTGTTGTGTTACAGCATGAATTTAAAATTATTCAAATGGAGATTTTCTTTTACACTGGCTTACACACTATAACCCACAATGTGAAAGTTGAATTATGTTTTTCACATTGTTATACAGCACAGGACAAATCCTAGAGGAAAAGTTGGTTCAGTCTGCTTTCCAACAGAGGCTGGGAGATACATTCACCTTTCAGTAAGACAATAACCTAAAACACAAGGCCAAATATACATTGGAGTTTCTTACCAAGACGACATTGAATTTTCCTGAGTGGCCTAGTTACAGTTTTGTCTCAAATTGGCCTGAAAATCTATGGCATGTCTAGCAATGATCAACAAAAACTTGACAGAGCTTGAAGAATTTTTTTAAGAATACATTTTTCACATGACAAAGAATTTTGTGTAGATCGTTGACAAAGAGTGACAATTAAATCCATTTTAATCTCACTTTGAAAAACAACAAAATGTGGAAAAAGTAAAGGAATGTGAATACTTTCTGAAGGCACTGTAAAATGGATACTGACAATATAGTTATGTGCTGACCTTATTGTTGATATTCCCTCTATGTTTACAGGTGCCCAAGAGATCCCACTGTGTATATTATTATTATATTATACAACGGGTGGTTCTAATCCTGAATGCTGATTGGTTAAAAGCGCATTCCAGCTGGTGTCTATCCCACAAGTTATAACCTGCTAAATCTATTATGTTAAAATGCCTATTTACACAGTTCCATCTGATTGTGCAATCTACTGTCTTATCATTCCAGCCAGGCAATTTATAAACTTGATCTAGACATTATCTCACATTTATTTTAGACTAACATTTCGTTTTTAACAAATCATGTTCATATACAGTACAGACTGAGAATATATTTTGAACATTATATGAGAAAAGTGTTAGTGTTATTATCAATGTGTGTCAAGTCTCTTATGAGCCAAAGGTGTTAATAAATTGTGTGTGTGTGTGTGTGTGTGTGTGTGTGTGTGTGTGTGTGTGTGTGTGTGTGTGCGTGCGTGCGTGTGTGTGTGTGTGCGCATGTGTGTTACTGACCATCTGGTAGGTGATGACGAACTTCATCAAGTGCCCAACAGGCATGTTCTGTGTGAGGTGTTCTCTCTAAATGGGTAGAGCAGGTTGGTAGTGGATCTTAGCTGGGGAGAAGAAGAAATATATGGAGATTGGGTTCTCAGGAGAAAGGTGATGACTTGTCACTATGCTATAATGGACGTCAGAGGGGAGAGAAAATATGCTGAATCGAGAGGTTGTGCCTCTCTGGGTTTTGGAAATCCTAATTCCGGTGGACAACATAGAAACAGTGGAGAGAAATGGACAATGGGACCAGCGAGAGAGAATAAGAGAGTGACTGAAAATAGAGGTGTAGAGAATTAAGGGACAAAGATAGAGCGAGCAATACAAAAGGAAAAGAGAATAAGAGAGTGAGAGCGAGAGGAGGAGAGGAATAGATAACACGCATCACTTTGGTTAACCCCGGTATTGATCAGAATGGGCTTTAGTTTTTGAATCATCGACCAGCACTCAGGTAAATTGGATACAATACCCCAGTGACTGCCTGCATGGCTATCTCAGAAATGGCCCTGCACAGAAAATCCCTGCGATTAAACACTGCTGGGCTGTCAGTTTGCCTTAAAACTGTGGTTGCAGTAACCAGTGACGTTATTTAAACTTCAAGATCCAACTTGTAGTGTTCCTTTGTAAAGACAGATTGAATAACTTCATCAGTATTGTACTGTCAAGGAATATTGAATGTCTCTCACACACTGAGCTCTCACACACTGAGGAGAAGGCAGTCAACATTGTCTGCGGTGTCACAAAAGCTTGTGTAAGATGGGGACTACTGTTCTAGAGCTGTCAATGTCTGTCAGAAACTATAAATGAAGGCCCTTTCTGCTAACAAAACAAAATAATAAAACACAAGATTGAAAAGTGGGTTACACCTTCTCTGACATGAAAATGACAACAAGGAAATCAATATTTTGGTAACATTTTATTACATTACAGCCACATTTTGTTACATAACATTCTACATACCCCATTATGACAATTCAGGGGGAAAAAAAGTTTTTGACATTTTTACAAATGATTATACATTACCGTTCAAAAGTTTGGGGTCCTTGTTTTTGAAACGAAAGCCAATTTTTTGTACATTTAACATCAAATTGATCAGAAATACAGTGTAGACATTTTTAATGTTGTAAATTACTATTGCAGCTGGAAACTGAATCTTTTTTATGGAATATCTACATAGGCGCACAGAGGCCCATTATCAGCAACCATCACTCCTGTGTTCCAATGGCACGTTGTGTTAGCTAATGCAAGTTTATAATTTTAAAAGGCTAATTGATCATTAGAAAACCCGTTTGCAATTATGTTAGCACAGCTGAAAACTGTTGTCCTGATTAAAGAAGCAATACAACTGGCTTTCTTTAGACTAGTTGAGTATCTGGAGCATCAGCATTTCTGGGTTCAATTACAGGCTCAAAATGGCCCGAAACAAAGAACTTTCTTCTGAAACTCGTCAGTCTATTCTTGTTCTGAGAAATGAAGGCTATTCCATGCGTGAAATTAGCAATAAATGTAAGATCTCGTACAACACTGTGTACTACTCCCTTCACAGAACAGTGCAAACTGTCTCTAACCAGAATAGAAAGAGGAGTGGGAGGCCCCGGTGCACAGCTGAGCAAGAGGACAAGTACATCAGAGTATCTAGTTTGAGAAACAGACGCCTCACAAGTCCTCAACTGACAGCTTTATTAAATAGTACCCGCAAAACACCAGTCTCAACGTCAACAGTGAAGAGGCGACTCCGGGATGCTGGCCATCACCAACTCCTAAGACACCATGACGTCATCAGATACGCGACACCGGGACAACTTCAATGGGCTCTATTCATATCGTATCTAACATAGTTTGTTTGTACAGTAAAATGTTTCTACAATGAATATATATACTTAATTCAATCATGAAGACCTCATTCTATCTTAGACTTCTCACAAGGGGCACCATAATGTTGTGTCTGTCACGGCCGTCGTAGGGAGGAGACCAAGGCGCAGCGTGGTATACGTACATTCTCTTTATTATAAGAATGACCACTGAACAAAACAACAACACGAACCGTGAAGCTATACAAAGAGTGCTGAACAGGCAACTACACATAGACAAGAACCCACAAAACCAAAAGGGCAAATGGCTACCTAAATATGATCCCCAATCAGAGACAACGATAAAAAGCTGCCTCTGATTGGGAACCAATTCAGGCCACCATAGACCTACATATACCTAGACATACCAAAACCCCTAGATATACAAAAAACCCTAGACAATACAAAAACAAGCATATCCACCCTCGTCACACCCTGACCTAACCAAAATAATAAAGAAAACATAGATAACTAAGTTCAGGGCGTGACAGTGTCTGTGACTATCATTAAATGTGAAGACTGTTATTATCTCTATGTGTAATTATTACTACGTGATTAAACTAGTCACGTAAACTTTAAATAACTAGGACGTCGGGTCACCACGGGAAAATGTTTATAGAGTCTCTATTTCCCGAATCAACTCTTCAGATATTTTCATATCTTATCGATTAGTCTTCTATTAATGTATCATTACTACCTCATCAGTTCTCATTACTGAATGTCGCAAACCCTTGGATATCTGCACAAACCCTAGCCTAAATGATGAATCAGCAACATACAAATTGCCTTAATTATTTATTTACTAACTAACTAAATAATCACAGAAATACATAACAAACGAACAGTAGATATTGGTTACTAACACAATGCATTGATAAGTCCCTAGTGGGCTAAACCGGTATGATGGCTTAGTAGACAAAGGAAAGGGGGTGTGGGATGCTCAAGAGCGGGAAACTCATAGCTGAGAACAACACTCATAGAAATTGCTAATACTTTACATGAATGACCCCTCATTCAAAAATAAATAGCAATTTACATATTTACGAGTGCATGTCTTGTTGTCTCTCCCTGTGGTCGCCGGTCCGTCTGCTGGAGAGTCAATCGACAGAAAGTCTCTGGTTGTGTTCATAATGGATACGTCAGGCATACAGATGGTTGTTGCATAGAATAGATGCTTCCGTGGTTGTCGGTATTCTCCTACTAAACTTACGTAATTTCCAGCTGCAGACTAGTAATTATACGTCTAGGGTTTGCCCTTATTCTGTAGTGATCGATAGTCTCAGAGTTTAACCATTTCAAGCCGTGTAGCCAAAACTACAGCTGTCTGGTCTCCATGGCCTATAGAGTTGTAGTTCTTAACCATGTCAACATGTAGCGTCAATTCTTTAGGTCTAATGGCCTAAAGAATTGTAGCCATTCCAACGTGGGGACTCCGTACCGGCGTTCTCTGACTTAATGTACATTTTGTTGGAAGTGGTTTTATACTCCGTGGAAAAAGGCGGTCCATGACGCCAACGTAATGTCTATGCTCACGTGGGCGTGGCCAATGATTTGGTTAACTTACTATGAAAACCCATATTTTCTCATTTAGAAGGTTAACATCACATTACATCTTTTCACAAATAGTTTCATGTTTAATCACATACGTTTCACAATATTTAGATGTAAACCTGACAGCTGGATAATGTACACTTTAAGAGATACAGTTATATGTGTTTCCTGTCCTTCATGAGATCACCAAATGAAACACACTTGTCATGACTGCCCCTTAAGTGTCCACAGCCCCCTCCCACATTCTCAAAAATATAAATATTTTAAAATTATTCAAACTTTTGATGTCCAAGTGTCTCTCTGTGTTCCACAGTTTATATTCCAATCTCGACCACTACAGAGAATAGGGGCAGCGTATTGTATGACCCACCATAAAACATCCGACTTCCCGCTCTACAGAGCAGACTCACTGTAACCTGATCCTTCAGATCGTCACAGGAGAGTTATGACACAACTGTACAAGTTGTTCAGGCTCTGGTCTTGTCCCATCTTGATTACTGTCCAGTAATACGGTCAAGTGCAGCAAAGAAACACCTAGCAAAGCTGCAACTGGCTCAAAACAGAGCAACATGCCTATAACTGCACATACAGTATTTCCTGGTTGAGTGTTGACGAGAGATTAAATGCTTCTCTTCTCTAGTTTTTATGAGAAATACAAATGCCATGAAAATTCCAGATTGTCTGCATAATGAGATGTTCGACAAGCATGGGTCCACATACTTTTGGTCATGTAGTGTATATCTATGTCCCAAATGGCACCCTATTCTATATTTAGTGCACTACTTTTGACCAGAGCTCATAGGGCCCACTATATAGCTAATAGGGTGCCCTTTAGGATGTAGACTATGAATAAAATTGTCATTCAATATAGAATGGTTATTAATGCTTTTCCATGTCATAGTCTACAGAGACATGTCAATGTGTGAAGCCAAACACACACTATAAATACAGTTTCCATTGAAATTCAGCGTTAGTGAATGTGTGACATTTTCTAAATGTCTACTTTTTTTCTAAACTCTACTTTTTGAACTAGCTGATTAACTTATTCAACAAGGTTATTCCAAAGGTATTGTATTCATGATGCATTTATGTATTTATGACTCACAAGTCCATGCTTCATTGGCAGATGGTGTAAAGACTGATAACTGGGGATGAATGTACCTTTGTAGCACCATGGTAATAACAATGATTTCATTAGTAAAGTGAGAATGGGCACAGAATGGGCTGATTACACATGCTATATACTGGCACAATTGCTTTCGATCATTCATTCGTCTCCTGATTCATTCATTCCCTGATGGCTACCTCATTGAAATTGAATAAGCTTTTTAAATTCTCTATTCAGTATTCTACTTGTCTCAAGAACACAGATACACTGTTGTGATCTGGTCAATTGTTATGGTGTGAAAATTACAGTGCTGTGTAGTAAGACAAAAGCAAAATTATTAGTTAGTTATTATCCCCACTGCAATATAGTATTGTAAACACAATGAACCCACTTCTTATACTCAATTACATTCACAACCACGTCCATTGCCACAGAGCAAACAACAATCCAATGTCACTCAGAGGGTAGAGGATTAAGCATCAGGGACAGGAAATGGGTCCAGTGTTTACACTAGAGTATTGCAGTGGGGCTTTATAGGTCAAGTCTGGGCCTGTGATCATGTGACTGCAGGTTTACATCTACAATCAGGTATTGGAGGTGCTTTAATGTTCTGTAATGTTCAAACCATTGCTGGCACACCAGAGACCTGGAGAGGAGAGTGGACGACAGGCTTTAGTTCCAATCAGACACTTAAAGGCATGATTTAACTAATCATCTTGCCATCTAAACTCAAGGGCGGACACTATAAAATAGGACAATAAAGAGTTTGATTAGTTGTCACACCCTGGCCTTAGTTATCTTTGTTTTCTTTATTATTTTAGTTAGGTCAGGGTGTGACATGGGGAATGTTTGTGTTTTGTCTCGTCGGGTGGTTATATGGAAAAGGGGTGTAGGGTTTAGTGTATGGGTTTGTGTTGAGTGAATGTTTCTAGGTATGTCTATGGTTGAGTGAATGTTTCTAGGTATGTCTATGGTTGCCTGAGTGGTTCTCAATCAGAGACAGATGTCTTTCATTTGTCTCTGATTGGGAGCCATATTTAGGCAGCCATAGGCATCATGTTTTTGTTGGGTCATTGTCTAGGTCTGTGTCGGTGTCTAGGTCGCATGTTTGCATTTTGTTCGGTTATAGCTTCACGGTCGTCTATTTGTTGTTTTGCTTCGTTCGTTCATCTCCTAAATAAAGAGAAGATGTATTTTTTACACGCTGCGCCTTGGTCCTCTCTGTCTCCCTTGGACAACGTGACAGAATGACCCAACCCTTCAGGACCAGCAGCGTGAAAGGGGGGAACCAGAGCCAGTTGTGCGGATATTGGAGGTGAGCACCGGAAATGATACAGAGACTGTTAAGGATTTATTGAGGAGTTTGGAGGAGAGTGAAATGAGGGACTGCTGTGTTGGTGCGTGAGGCACGACATCCACCGACAGAGCGTGTGCGGGAAGTGATGTTACCTGAGTCAGTTCTCCATGCTCGTCCTGAGTTGCGTGCTAACCGTCTGGGAATGACAGTTCCACGACCTAGGTCTCCTGTGTGCCTCCCTAGTCCTGCTCCTCCGTAGCACCTTCCCTTTCAGCCCGGTACCACACGCCACCACACACACAGGCACCTATCACACGGTTTCCAGTGTGTCTCCGAGCTTGTTCTTCCTCCACGCACTCGCCCTATGGTGCGTTCTCCAGCCCGGTACCACAGTGCGGGGACCACGCACTAGCCTAAGTAAGGTGCGTCTCCAGAGCCCTGTACGCACTGTGCTTCTCCCCGCACTCGCCCTGAGGTGCGTGCCCTCAGCCCGGTACCACCTGTGCCGGTACCACGCACACGCACTAGACTATAGTGCGCTTTGAGAGCCCAGTGTGTCCTGTTGCTGTTCCCCGCACTAGCCCTGAGATGCGTGTCCCCAGCCGGTACCACCAGTTCCGGCACCACGCACTAGGCCTACTAATGTGCGATCCAGAGTCCAGTATGCCCTGTTCCTTCTCCCCGCACTAGCCTTCAGGTGCGTGTCCTCAGCCCGGTACCACCAGTTCCGGCACCACGCACCAGGCCTATAGTGCGTTTCAGCCGGCCAGAGTCTGCCATCTGCCCAGCGGCGCCAGAGCTGCCAGTCTGCCCCGAGACGTCAGAGCTGCCGTCTGCCCGAGCCGCAGAGCTGCCAGTCTGCCCCGAGACGTCAGAGCTGCCAGTCTGCCCCGAGCCGTCAGAGCTGCCAGTCTGCCCCGAGCCGTCAGAGCTGCCAGTCTGCCCCGAGCCGTCAGAGCTGCCAGTCTGCCCGAGCCGTCAGAGCTGCCAGTCCTGCCCCGAGCCGTCAGAGCTGCCAGTCTGCCCCGAGCCGTCAGAGCTGCCCGTCTGCCCCGCAGCTGCCGTCTGCCCCGAGCTGCCCGTTGCCGCTGCCCGTCTGCCCGAGCTGCCCGTCTGCCCGAGCTGTCGTCTGCCCCGAGCTGTCCGTCTCCCGAGCTGCCCGCTGTTCCCCGAGCTGCCCGTCTGTCCGAGCTGCCCGTCTGCCAAGCGCCGTCAGAGCTGCCCGTCTGCAAGCGGTCTGAGTCATCCGTCTGCCCAGCGCCGTCTGAGTCATCCGTCTGCCCGGTGCCGTCTGAGTCATCCGTCTACCCCGTGGCCGTCTGAGTCACCCGTCTACCCCGGTGCGTCTGAGCCGCCCGTCTGCCCGGTGCCGTCTGAGCCGCCCGTCTGCCCGGTGCCGTCTGTGCGCCGTCTGCCCGGTGCCGTCTGAGCCGCCCGTCTGCCCGGTGCCGTCTGAGCCGCCCGTCTGCCCGGTGCCGTCTGCGCGTCCCGTCTGCCCGGTGCCGTCTGAGCGCCCGTCTGCCGGTGCCGTCTGAGTCGCCCGTCTGCCCGGTGCCGTCTGAGTCGCGCCGTCTGCCCGGTGCGCGTCTGAGTCGCCCGTCTGCCCGGTGCCGTCTGAGTCGCCCGTCTGCCCGGTGCCGTCTGAGTCGCCCGCTGCCCGGTGCCGTCTGAGTCGCCCGTCTGCCCGGTGCCGTCTGAGTCGCCGTCTGCCCGTGCCGTCTGAGTCGCCCGTCTGCCCGGTGCCGTCTGAGTCGCCGTGCTGCCGGTGCCGTCTGAGTCCCGTCTGCCGGTGGTCTGATCGCCCGTCGCCCGGTGCCGTCTGACTGCCCGGTGCCGTCTGAACTGCCGTGCTCCCGTGCCGTCTGAACTGCCCGTCTGCCCGGTGCCGTCTGAACTGCCCGTCGCCCAACGCGCCTGAACTGCCCGTCTGCCCTACGCCGTTGAACTGCCGTCTGCCATGAGCCTGCAAAGCCGCCCGTCGTCTGCCATGAGCCTGCAAAGCCGCCGTCTGCCATGAGCCTGCAAAGCCGCCCGTCTGCCATGAGCCTGCAAAGCCGCCCGTCTGCCATGAGCCTGCAAAGCCGCCCGTCTGCCATGAGCCTGCAAAGCCGCCCGTCTGCCATGAGCCTGCAAACCGCCCGTCTGCCATGATGCAAACCGCCCGTGCCCATGAGCCTGCAAAGCCGCCCGTGCTGCCAGAGCCTGCAAAGCCCCCGTCTGCCGCCATGAGCCTGCAAAGCCGCCCGTCTGCCATGAGCCTGCAAAGCCGCCCGTCTGCCATGAGCCTGCAAAGCCGCCCGTCTGCCATGAGCCTGCAAAGCCGCCCGTCTGCCATGAGCTGCAAAGCCGCCCGTCTGCCATGAGCCTGCAAAGCCGCCCGTCTGCCATGAGCCTGCAAAGCCCCCGTCTGCCATCAGCCTGCAAAGCCGCCCGTCTGCCATCAGCCTACAGAGTCCGTCCGCCAGACAGGAGCCGCTAGAGCCTTTCGCCAGACAGGAGCCGCTAGAGCCTTCCGCCAGACCGGATCCGCCAGAGCCTTCCGCCAGACCGGATCCGCCAGAGCCTTCCGCCAGACCGGATCCGCCAGAGCCTTCCTCCAGCGGACCCGCCAGAGCCGACAACCAGACAGGACCCGCCAGAGCCGACAACCAGACAGGATCTGCCAGAACCGCCAGTGAGCCATGGCGTCCAGAACCGTCAGCCAGCCATGACGTCCAGAGCCGTCAGCCAGCCATGAGCGTCCAGAGCCGTCAGCAGCCATGAGCGTCCAGAGCCGTCAGCCAGCATGAGCGTCCAGAGCCGTCAGCCAGCCATGAGCGTCCAGAGCCGTCAGCCAGCCATGAGCGTCAGAGCCGTCAGCCAGCCATGAGCGTCCAGAGCCGTCAGCTAGCCATGAGCGTCCAGAGCCGTCAGCCAGCCAAGAGCTGACCTTAGCTTAGAGCTGCATTTATCCAGAACTGCCCCTCAGTCCAGAGCTGTCTCTCTGTCCGGAGCTGCCCTTCAGTCCGGAGTTGCCCCTCTATCCTGAGCTACCTCTCTATCTGAGCTACCTCTCTATCCTGAGCTACCTCTCTGTCCTGAGCTACCTTGTCCCGGAGCTGTCCCTTAGCTTAGAGCTGCCATTTATCCAGAACTGCCCCTCAGTCCAGAGCTGTTTCTCTGTCCGGAGCTGCCCTTCAGTCCGGAGTTGCCCCTCTATCCTGAGCTACCTCTCTGTCCTGAGCTATCCTCCTCTGTCCAGCTATCCTCTGTCCTGAGCACTCTTTGTCCTGAGCTACCTTGTCCCGGGGCTGCCCCCTTAGTCCGGTGCTGCCACTTAGTTCGTTCTCAGCCTGCTGCCGCTAGCCGTCGGCCTGCCCGTGGCTGCCCTTAGTCCGCGTGCTCGCTGCTGCGTCGCCCTTATGCCGTGTGCTGCCGCTGCCCCTTAGTCCGGTGCTGCCCTTAGTCCGGTGCTGCCCTTAGTCCGTGCTGCCCCTAATCCAGTGGGGTTAAGTTGGAGGGTGGTCATTGGGAGGAGGCTACGTAAGGGGTAGTGGACTATGGTGGGGTGGGGACCACGACCTGTCCGGAGCCGCCGCCGTGGACGGACGGACGCCCACCCAGACCTCCCCTAGACTTTATGCTGGTGCGCCCGGAGTTAGCACCTTAAGGGGGGTTTATGTCACACCCTGGCCTTAGTTATCTTTGTTTTCTTTATTATTTTAGTTAGGTCAGGGTGTGACATGGGGAATGTTTGTGTTTTGTCTCGTTTCGGGTGGTTATATGGAAAAGGGGGTGTAGGGTTTAGTGTATGGGTTTGTGTTGAGTGAATGTTTCTAGGTATGTCTATGGTTGAGTGAATGTTTCTAGGTAGTCTATTTGGCCTGAGTGGTTCTCAATCAGAGACAGATGTCTTTCATTTGTCTCTGATTGGGAGCCATATTTTAGGCAGCCATAGGCATCATGTTTTTGTGGGTCATTGTCTAGGTCTGTGTCGGTGTCTAGGTCTGTGTCGGTGTCTAGGTCGCATGTTTGCATTTTGTTCGGTTATAGCTTCACGGTCGTCTATTTGTTGTTTTGCTTCGTTCGTTCATCTCCTAAATAAGAGAAGATGTATTTTTTACACGCTGCGCCTTGGTCCTCTCTGTCTCCCTTGGACAATCGTGACATTAGTTCAACCGGGTATTTTAATGCCTGGCCGGGGGAGCCGACTGCAGGAGCTATGAGCTACTGTACAGTCGTGGCCAAAAGTTTTGAGAATGACACAAATATTAATTTCCACAAAGTTTGCTGCTTCAGTGTCTTTAGATATTTTTGTCAGATGTTACGTTATGGAATACTGAAGTATAATTACAAGCATTTCATAAGTGTCAAAGGCTTTTATTGACAATTACATGAAGTTGATGCAAAGAATCAACATTTGCAGAGTTGACCCTCTTTTTCAAGACCTCTGCAATCCGCCCTGGCATGCTGTCAATTAACTTCTGGGCCACATCCTGACTGATGGCAGCCCATTCTTGCATAATCAATGCTTGGAGTTTGTCAGAATTTGTGGGGTTTTGTTTTTCCACCCGCCTCTTGAGGATTGACCACAAGTTCTCAATGGGATTAAGGTCTGGGGAGTGTCATGGCCATGGACTCAAAATATCGATGTTTTGTTCCCCGAGCCACTTAGTTATCACTTTTGCCTTATTTCCATCATGCTGGAAAAGGCATTGTTCGTCACCAAACTGTTCCTGGATGGTTGGGAGAAGTTGCTCTGAGGATGTGTTGGTACCATTCTTTATTCATGCCTGTGTTCTTAGGCAAAATTGTGAGCCCACTCCCTTGGCTGAGAAGCAACCCCACACATGAATGGTCTTCGGATGCTTTACTGTTGGCATGACACAGGGCTGATGGTAGCGCTCACCTTGTCTTCTCTGGACAAGCTTTTTTCTGGATGCCCAAAACAATCGGAAAGGGGATTCATCAGAGAAAATGACATTACCCCAGTCCTGGGCAGTCCAATCCCTGTACCTTTTGCAGAATATCAGTCTGTCCCTGATGTTTTTCCTGGAGAGAAGGGGCTTCTTTGCTGCCCTTCTTGACACCAGGACATCCTCCAAAAGTCTTCGCCTCACTGTGCGTGCAGATGCACTCACACCTGCCTGCTGCCATTCCTGAGCAAGCTCTGTACTGGTGGGGCCCCGATCCCGCAGCTGAATCAACTTTAGGAGACGGTCCTGGCGCTTGCTGGACTTTCTAGGGGGCCCTGAAGCCTTCTTCACAACAATTGAACCGCTCTCCTTGAAGTTCTTGATGATCCGATAAATGGTTGATTTAGGTGCAATCATATTGGCAGCAATATCCTTGCCTGTGAAGCCCTTTTTGTGCAAAGCAATGATGACGGCACATGTTTCCTTGCAGGTAACCATGGTTGACAGAGGAAGAACAATGATTCCAAGCACCAACCTCCTTTTGAAACTTCCAGTCTGCTATTCGAACTCAATCAGCATGACAGAGTGATCTCCAGCCTTGTCCTCGTCAAAACTCACACCTGCGTTAACGAGAGAATCACTGACATGATGTCAGCTGGTCCTTTTCTGGCAGGGCTGAAATGCAGTGGAAATGTTTTTGGGGGATTCAGTTCATTTGCATGGCAAAGAGGGACTTTGCAATTAATTACAATTCATCTGATCACTCTTCATAACATTCTGGAGTATATGCAAATTGCCATCATACAAACTGAGGCAGCAGACTTTGTGAAAACTCTTGGCCACGACTGTACAGCCCTGGAGACAAGAGATGTCTGTGTCTCTCTGGGCTTACCACACAGATCCAAGAGATTACTTCTAAAATGGGTGACAGAATTTTCCTTGGGGTACATTTTGCTCGGATCGGTAGAGGCCTATCACTCTAATCCAACAGTGACAGTCGATCATTGCTGACTGTCGTTCCAGTAACACTGTCTGCCAGTCTAGACACACACCTCATCTTTAAAAGGGAAAGTCTTCCGCTCCACTGGCTCCCTAACCCTGACTCATTGTGACTCCGTTTTCCCTCAGCTAATATTCTCTGCAGTCTGTTATCACTCTGTCTCTAGCCTGTCTCTCATTCTCTCTCTTTCTTTCTCTCTCTCTCCTCTCCCTTATTGTCTCTCGCTCTCTCACTAATTAATTATCTCCTTAATGTTTTTCTATCCTGATAACTGGCACATCGGTCTCTCCATTTCCTCTTTTGACAGTGACCTGTGAAACTGAACTGCGATCTAACCGTAGCCTCCGGCAAGGGTGCTCTAGGATTTACACTGCTCATTTTCCATCTCCAACTTTGTTGCTACATTCTCTCAGGGTCCAGAAGAAAAGCGATAAGAAACTGGAGAGAAATACAGCACAAATGCAGTCAAGTACCAGTATGTACTTTTCTTAAAAACAAATATATGCAATGTAATAAACTGATAACCAAATCCGATTTCAAAGGTTTAATCTTCCGGAGAGATTAATATCTGCTGTATATTTTTTCAATCACTTCAACTTCACTTCAACGCAATAACTCCTACTTTCAGTGCAATACCAAATAAGTCACGATTTAGTCTTATACACACTGTGTCTGAAAGCCTTTCAGCCTGCTGGATGAGGCTTGGGTCATAGTGGGCAAATCAATGCTAATGCATTTCTTACCTGTTTTCCTACAGTGTAAACAAGCCATATGAATTAACTATGAGTGGCAGATCTGTCGGGTCCTGTGCCATTGCCCTAGCCTGCTGTCATTAGAAAAGCTCCTCTTGGAGAGGGGAGAAGATAGATGGCAATATCAGGCGCTGGGCCGCTTGGCTGCCAGTCAAGTCCAATTGCATCCATTTGAAATTCCAGTTTAGTCAGGTAGAACTATACTTAGAGGAAGATGCCTATTGCCCAGAACCTAATTTCACCCATGTAGAGTGCACCTTAATTCACCCACATCCCCAACAGAAAATAAACACACATACACACACAAAGGAGCACACGTACACACAGACAAACAAATGTACACACGCACAAACAAACACACATGCAGGCATGAAGACACACACGGCCAGCGGCACACATGCACACACACTAATGCACGCACATACTGTACACATACACACATGCACACACACACACAAACAGCTGCCATGCTAAAGCGACCTAGCTACTACTCAAACAACATAATCACACACACACACACACACAACACAACACACACACACACACCACACACACACACACACACACACACACACACACACACACACACACAACACACACCACACACACAAACACACACAGAGAGAGGACTCAAGTATATATTCAAACAAAATGCTAATTTAGAACATGGACAGCTGTGTGTATTGTAGAATAGAACGTTCTAGAAATGAAGATCAAATTAACTCCATTGAGTCATACTGCAGGCATTTTCTAAGAGTGATAGCAAGAGAGTAGTTTTGAGGTTGACAACAAAACAACGACTTGGCATGTATAATACACTTTGAAACAAATAAAACATTTAAGAGGTATGAAAATGAATATGTAGCAATGTTCTGAAAAGCCAAGACACAGCCAAAACTCTCCTATCCTGGCTCCACAATCTTCTGCAGAGTGAACTAATACGCAGTCAAGCCCAACAGTTCATAAATCATTGAGATGGCTGAGAAACAGGCAAAAAGGAACAATCCACTCATTATAAAAGATAGATGGATGGCGGAATAAATCGTACCGCCGCAAAGACATGACGGACCAGAGAAACACACAACTCTAGACAGAGTGCAGAGGAGGAGGGGGGGATCGGCGGGGGGGGAGGATAAGG
>NC_036842.1:15848674-15853159 GCF_002910315.2 Salvelinus sp. IW2-2015
TAACTGGCACATCGGTCTCTCCATTTCCTCTTTTGACAGTGACCTGTGAAACTGAACTGCGCGTAACCGTAGCCTCCGGCAAGGGTGCTCTAGGATTTACACTGCTCATTTTCCATCTCCAACTTTGTTGCTACATTCTCTCAGGGTCCAGAAGAAAAGCGATAAGAAACTGGAGAGAAATACAGCACAAATGCAGTCAAGTACCAGTATGTACTTTTCTTAAAAACAAATATATGCAATGTAATAAACTGATAACCAAATCCGATTTCAAAGGTTTAATCTTCCGGAGAGATTAATATCTGCTGTATATTTTTTCAATCACTTCAACTTCACTTCAACGCAATAACTCCTACTTTCAGTGCAATACCAAATAAGTCCACGATTTAGTCTATACACACTGTGTCTGAAAGCCTTTCAGCCTGCTGGATGAGGCTTGGGTCATAGTGGGCAAATCAATGCTAATGCATTTCTTACCTGTTTTCCTACAGTGTAAACAAGCCATATGAATTAACTATGAGTGGCAGATCTGTCGGGTCCTGTGCCATTGCCCTAGCCTGCTGTCATTAGAAAAGCTCCTCTTGGAGAGGGGAGAAGATAATGGCAATATCAGGCGCTGGCCGCTTGGCTGCCAGTCAAGTCCAATTGCATCCATTTGAAATTCCAGTTTAGCAGGTAGAACTATACTTAGAGGGAAGATGCCTATTGCCCAGAACCTAATTTCACCCATGTAGAGTGCACCTTAATTCACCCACATCCCCAACAGAAATAAACACACATACACACACAAAGGAGCACACGTACACACAGACAAACAAATGTACACACGCACAAACAAACACACATGCAGGCATGAAGACACACACGGCCAGCGGCACACATGCACACACACTAATGCACGCACATACTGTACACATACACACATGCACACACACACACAAACAGCTGCCATGCTCAAAGCGACCTAGCTACTACTCAAACACATAATCACACACACACACACACACACACACACACACACACACCACACACACACACACACACACACACACACACACACACACACACACACACCACACACACACACACACCCACACACACACACACCAGAGAGAGAGACTCAAGTATATATTCAAACAAAATGCTAATTTAGAACATGGACAGGCTGTGTGTATTGTAGAATAGAACAGTTCTAGAAATGAAGATCAAATTAACTCCATTGAGTCAACTGCAGGCATTTTCTAAGAGTGATAGCAAGAGAGTAGTTTGAGGTTGACAACAAAACAACGACTTGGCATGTATAATACACTTTGAAACAAATAAAACATTTTAGAGTATGAAAATGATATGTAGCAATGTTCTGAAAAGCCAAGACACAGCCAAAACTCTCCTATCCTGGCTCCACAATCTTCTGCAGAGTGAACTAATACGCAGTCAAGCCCAACAGTTCATAAATCATTGAGATGGCTGAGAAACAGGCAAAAAGGACAACTCCACTCATTATAAAAGATAGATGGATGGCGGAATAAATCGTACCGCCGCCAAGACATGACGGACCAGAGAACACACAACTCTAAGACAGAGTGCCAGAGAAAGGCTGTATGTGTGTGTGTGTGTGTGTGTGTGTGTGTGTGTGTGTGTGTGTGTGTGTGTGTGTGTGTGTGTGTGTGTGTGTGTGTGTGTGTGTGTGTGTGTGTGTTGTGTGTGTGTGTGTTGTGTGTGTGTGTGTGTGTGTGTGTGTGTATGTCTGACTTGATTTGAGGGTTATGTACTATTCATCGTGGCTCTATACAGATACAAGGCCTGTGTGTGAATGTGTGTGGGTGAGCATGTGAGTCAGCCTTGCACAACATGAAATCAAATCAAAATGTATTTGTCACATGCGCCGAATACAACAGGTGTAGACCTTACAGTGAAATGAGTACGTACAAGCCCTTAACCAACAATGCAGTTTTAAGAAAATACCTAAAATGCAAATAGTCTGGGTAACCATTTGATTAGTTGTTCATGAGTCTTATGGCTTCGGGGTAGAAGCTGTTTAGAAGCCTCTTGGACCTAGACTTTGCGCTCCGGTACCGCTTGCCGTGCGGTAGCAGATAGAACAATCTATGGCTAGGGTGGCTGGAGTCCTTGACAATTTTTAGGGCCTTCCTATGACACCGCCTGGTGTAGAGGTCCTGGATGGCAGGAAGCTTGGCCCCAGTGATGTACTGGGCCGTACGCACTACCCTCTGTAGTGCCTTGCTGTCGGAGGCCGAGCAGTTGCCATACCAGGCAGTGATGCAACTGGTCAGGATGCTCTCGATGGTGCAGCTGTAAACCTTTTGAGGACCTGAGGACCCACACCAAATCTTTTCAGGCTCCTGAGGGGGAATAGGTTTTGTTGGGCCCTCTTCACAACTGTCTTGGTGTGTTTGGACCATGTTAGTTTGTTGGTGATGTGGACACCAAAGAACTTGAAGCTCTCAACCTGCTCCACTACAGCCCCGTCGATGAGAATGGGTGTGTGCTCAGTCCTCCTTTCCCTGTAGTCCACAATCATCTCCTTTGTCTTGATCACGTTGAGGGAGAGGTTGTTGTCCTTGCACCACACGGTCAGGTCTCTGACCTCCTCCCTATAGGCTGTCTCATCGTTGTCGGTGATCAGGCCTACCACTGTTGTGTCATCAGCAAACTTAATGATGAATGATGGTGTTGGAGTCGGGCCTGGCTGTGCAGTCATGAGTGAACAGGGAGTACAGGAGGGGACTGAGCACACACCCCTGAGGGGCCATGGTGTTGAGGATCAGGGTGGCGGATGTGTTGTTACCTACCCTTACCACCTGGGGGCGGCCCGTCAGGAAGTCCAGGATCCAGTTGCAGAGGGAGGTGTTTAGTTCCAGGGTCCTTAGCTTAGTGATGAGCTTTGAGGGCACTATGGTGTTGAACGCTGAGCTGTAGTCAATGAATAGCATTCTCACATAGGTGTTCCTTTTGTCCAGGTGGGAAAGTGTAGTGTGGAGTGCAATAGAGATTGCATCATCTGTGGAGCTGTTGGTGCGGGCACAGGAACTCTGGTGGTCTGCTTGAAACATGTAGGTATGTAACGGGTGTCGTCCTCCTCTTCCTCGGACGAGGAGAGGAGAGAAGGATCGGTAGACCAATGCGCAGCGAGGTGTGATGACATAATGATTTATTGAAAAAAAACAGACGATCACTGACACGAACTATACTTTAGAAATACAAAATAACAAACGGACAACGTAGACGAAACCTGAACATGGAACTTACATAAAAGACACGAAGAACTCACGAGCAGGAAACAGACTACATAAACGAAATAACACGCCGAAACAATCCCGTGTGGTGCGCAGACACAAACACAGGAGACAATCACCCACAAACAAACAGTGTGAACAGCCAGCCTATATATGGTTCCCAATCAGAGGAAAACGTAAACCACCTGTCTCTGATTGAGAACCATATAAGGCTGATTAACAGTGATCTAAACACAAAACATACAATGCCCACCCCAACTCACGCCCTGACCAACTAAACATATACAAAAATAACATAAAATAGGTCAGGAACGTGACAAGGTATTACAGACTCAGACAGGGAGAGGTTGAAAATGTCAGTGAAGACACTTGACAGTTAGTCAGCGCATGCTCGGACTAGACGTCCTGGTAATCCGTCTGGCCCAGCAGCTTTGTGAATGTTGACCAGTTAAAAGGTCTTACTCACATCGGCTGCAGAGAGCGTGATCACACAGTCGTCCGGAACAGCTGATGCTCTCATGCATGTTTCAGTGTTACTTGCCTTGAAGTGAGCATAGAAGTTATTTAGCTCGTCTGGTAAGCGGCAGCTCTACCCTTGAGCTCAGTGCAAATGTTGCCTGTAATCCATGGCTTCTGGTTGAGGTATGTACGTACAGTCACTGTGGGGAAGACGTCCTCGATGCACTTATTGATATAAGCCAGTGAAGGGTGTGGTGTACTCCTCAATGCCATCGGAAGAATCCCGGAACATATTCCAGTCTGTGCTAGCAAAACAGTCCTGTAGTTTAGCGTATGCTTCATCTGACCACCTCTTTATAGACCGAGTCACTGGTGCTTCCTGCTTAAATTTTTGCTTGTATGCATGAATCAGGAGGGTAAAGTTATGGTCAGATTTGCTAAATGGAGGGCGAGGGAGAGTTTTGTACGTGTGGAGTAAAGGTGGTCTAGAATTGTTTTCCCTCTGGTTGCACATTTAACATGCTGGTAGAAATTAGGTAAAACTGATTTAAGTTTCCCTGCATTAATGTCCCCGGGCCACTTGGAGCGCCGCTTCTGGTTGAGCGGTTTCCTGTTTGCTTATGTTAAGGTGGAATACAGCTCATTGAGTGAGGTTTTAGTGCCAGCCTCGGTCTGTGGTGGTATGTAGACAGCTACGAAAAATACAGATGAAAACTCTCTAGGTAGATAGTGTGGTCTAAAGCTTATCATGAGATACTCTACCTCAGGCGAG
>NC_036842.1:15853184-15950725 GCF_002910315.2 Salvelinus sp. IW2-2015
CACACAAAACACAGGAGAACAATCACCCACAACAAAACAGTGTGAACAGCCAGCCTATATATGGTTCCCAATCAGAGGAAAACGTAAACCACCTGTCTCTGATTGAGAACCATATAAGGCTGATTAACAGTGATCTAAACACAAAACATACAATGCCCACCCCAACTCACGCCCTGACCAACCTAAACATATACAAAAATAACATAAAATAGGTCAGGAACGTGACATAACCCCCCCCTCAAGGTGCGTACTCCGACGCACCACCAAAAGTCTAGGGGAGGGTCTGGGTGGCATCTGACCACGGTGGTGGCTTAGGCTCGGCGTGGTTCCCACCCCACCATAATCAATCCCGCTTCTGTAGCCTCCCCACAATGACCACCCTCCAAATAACCCCACCTAAATTAAGGGGCATCTCCAGGATAAGGAGCAGCACCGGAATGAAGGGGCAACACCGGAATGAGGGGCAACACCAAGAATGAGGGCAACACCAGAATGACTGGCGGATCCTGGCTGGCTGGCTCTGGACGCTCTTGGCTGGTTGACGGCTCTGGACGGTCATGGCTGCTGACGGCTCTGGACGGTCATGGCTCGCTGACGGCTCTGGACGGTCATGGCTCGCTGACGGCTCTGGACGGTCATGGCTCCTGACGGCTCTGGACGGTCATGGCTCGCTGACGGCTCTGGACGGTCATGGCTCGCTGACGGCTCTGGACGGTCATGGCTCGCTGACGGCTCTGGACGGTCATGGCTCGCTGACGGCTCTGGACGGTCATGGCTCGCTGACGGCTCTGGACGGTCATGGCTGGCGGAAGGCTCTGGCTGATCCGGTTCCTGGCGGAAGGCTCTGCTGATCCGGTCTGGCGAAGGCTCTGCTGATCCGTCTGGCGGAAGGCTCTGGCTGATCCGGTCTGGCGGAAGGCTCTGGCTGATCCGGTCTGGCGGAAGGCTCTGGCTGATCCGGTCTGGCGGAAGCTCTGGCTGATCCGGTCTGGCGGAAGGCTCTGGCTGATCCGGTCTGGCGGAAGGCTCTAGCGGCTCCTGTCTGGCGGACGGCCTAGCGGCTCCTGTCTGCGCGACGCTCTGTAGGCTCATGGCAGACGGGCGGCTTTGCAGGCTCATGGCAGACGGGCAGCTTTGCAGGCTCATGGCAGACGGACAGTTCAGACGGCGTATGGCAGACGGGCAGTTCAGGCCCCGCTGGGCAGACGGCAGTTCAGGCGCCGCTGGGCAGACGGGCAGTCAGGCGCCGCTGGGCAGACGGGCAGTTCAGGCGCCGCTGGGCAGACGGGCAGTTCAGGCGCCGCTGGGCAGACGGGCAGTTCAGGCGCGCTGGGCAGACGGGCAGTTCAGCGCCGCTGGGCAGACGGCAGACTCTGGCCGGCTGAGACGCACTATAGGCCTGGTGCGTGGTACCGGAACTGGAGGTACGGGCTAAGGACACGCACCTCAGGGCGAGTGCGGGGAACCACAACAGGGCACACTGGACTCTCGTGGCGCACTCTAGGCCTGGTGCGTGGTACCGGAACTGGAGGTACCGGGCTGAGGACACGCACCATAGGGAGAGTGCGTGGAGGAGGAACAGGGCTCTGGAGATGCACTGGAAGCCTGGTGCGTGGTGTAGGCACTGGTGGTACTGAGCTGGGGTGGGAAGGTGGCGCCGGATATACCGGACCGTGAAGGAGGACACGTGCTCTTGAGCACCGAGCCTCCCCAACCCTACCAGGTTGAATGGTCCCCGTAGCCCTGCCAGTGCGGCGAGGTGGAATAGCCCGCACTGGGCTATGCAGGCGAACCGGGGACACCACCTGTAAGGCTGGTGCCATGTACGCCGGCCCGAGGAGACGTACTGGAGACCAGATACGTTGGGCCGGCTTCATGGCACTCGGCTCGATGCCCAACCTAGCCCTCCAGTGCGGCAAGGTGGAATAGCCCGCACTGGGCTAAGCACGCGTACTGGGGACACCGGGCCGCTTTACCGCATAACACGGTGTCTGACCAGTACGACGCCTCTCTACTCCACGGCAAAGCCCGGGGAGTTGGCTCAGGTATCCAACCGGCTTCGCCACACTCCCCCTTAGCCACCCCCCAAGAAATTTTTGGGTGAGCCTCTCGGGCTTCCAGCCTCTCCTACGTGCTGCCTCCTCATACCAGGCCTCCTGGGCTGTGGCTGCCTTCTTCTCCTCCCGCAAGCGGCGATCCACACCAACCTTAGCCCAGGGTCCTTCTCCATCCAAGATCTGTTCCCAAGTCCACGAGTCCTGATTGCTCTGTTGAGCTCTCCCCCGCCGCTTGGTCCTCGGTTGGTGGGTGATTCTGTAACGGGTGTCGTCCTCCTCTTCCTCGGACGAGGAGAGGAGGAGAAGGATCGGTAGACCAATGCGCAGCGAGGTGTGATGACATAATGATTTATTGAAAAAAAACAGACGATCACTGACACGAACTATTACTTTAGAAATACAAAATAACAAAGGACAACGTAGACGAAACCTGAACATGGAACTTACATAAAAGGACACGAAGAACTCACGAGCAGGAAACAGACTACATAAACGAAATAACACGCCGAAACAATCCCGTGTGGTGCGCAGACACAAACACAGGAGACAATCACCCACAAACAAACAGTGTGAACAGCCAGCCTATATATGGTTCCCAATCAGAGGAAAACGTAAACCACCTGTCTCTGATTGAGAACCATATAAGGCTGATTAACAGTGATCTAAACACAAAACATACAATGCCCACCCCAACTCACGCCCTGACCAACTAAACATATACAAAAATAACATAAAATAGGTCAGGAACGTGACAAGGTATTACAGACTCAGACAGGGAGAGGTTGAAAATGTCAGTGAAGACACTTGACAGTTAGTCAGCGCATGCTCGGACTAGACGTCCTGGTAATCCGTCTGGCCCAGCAGCTTTGTGAATGTTGACCAGTTAAAAGGTCTTACTCACATCGGCTGCAGAGAGCGTGATCACACAGTCGTCCGGAACAGCTGATGCTCTCATGCATGTTTCAGTGTTACTTGCCTTGAAGTGAGCATAGAAGTTATTTAGCTCGTCTGGTAAGCGGCAGCTCTACCCTTGAGCTCAGTGCAAATGTTGCCTGTAATCCATGGCTTCTGGTTGAGGTATGTACGTACAGTCACTGTGGGGAAGACGTCCTCGATGCACTTATTGATATAAGCCAGTGAAGGGTGTGGTGTACTCCTCAATGCCATCGGAAGAATCCCGGAACATATTCCAGTCTGTGCTAGCAAAACAGTCCTGTAGTTTAGCGTATGCTTCATCTGACCACCTCTTTATAGACCGAGTCACTGGTGCTTCCTGCTTAAATTTTTGCTTGTATGCATGAATCAGGAGGGTAAAGTTATGGTCAGATTTGCTAAATGGAGGGCGAGGGAGAGTTTTGTACGTGTGGAGTAAAGGTGGTCTAGAATTGTTTTCCCTCTGGTTGCACATTTAACATGCTGGTAGAAATTAGGTAAAACTGATTTAAGTTTCCCTGCATTAATGTCCCCGGGCCACTTGGAGCGCCGCTTCTGGTTGAGCGGTTTCCTGTTTGCTTATGTTAAGGTGGAATACAGCTCATTGAGTGAGGTTTTAGTGCCAGCCTCGGTCTGTGGTGGTATGTAGACAGCTACGAAAAATACAGATGAAAACTCTCTAGGTAGATAGTGTGGTCTAAAGCTTATCATGAGATACTCTACCTCAGGCGAGCAAAACCTTGACACTTCCTTAGATATCGTGCACCAGCTATTGTTTACAAATATGCATAGGCCCCCGCCTCGGGTCTTACCAGAGGCTGCTGTTCTGTCCTGCCGATAGTGTGTATAACCCGAGTCGTTCAGCCATGACTCGGTGACACATAAGATATTACAGTTTTTAATATCCCATTAGTAGGATATACGTGCTTTCAGTTCCTCCCATTTATTTTCCAGCGATTGAACGTTAGCTAGCAGAACGGAGGGCAGATTAGCCACTCGTCGCCTGATCCTCACAAGGCATCCTGATCTCTTTCTGCAAAACCTACGTTTCCTTTTCCAGCGAATCACAGAGATTTGGGCCTGGTCGGGTGACTATAGTATATCCCTCGTGTCCGACTCATTGAAGAAGAACTCCTTGTACAATTTGAGGTGAGCAATCCCAGTTCTGATGTCCAGAAGCTCTTTTCGGTCATAAGAGATGGTAGCAGCAACATTATGTACAAAACAAGTTACGAACAACGCGGAAAAAAAATAAAAATAGCATGGTTGGTTAAGAGCCGACTTTAATCAGAACCTTGCTCCTTGCCAAGGTCAGCTTAATGCCAAGATCTGTCCATACCCAGCTTCCTCTGACTGGAAATGCCAGGGTAGTTTCCAGGGCACCTGCATTTCAAATTGAACGTGTCACACAAATGACTTTAAGCGTCACTCACTTATTTTATTTATCCTTCACCCCTCTTTTTGGATAGACATCTAAATTACTGCACAGGCTCTGGTTTTATGAGTCCCTGTCACCTGTCAGGCTGCCTCCATAGCTGATTCAGAGTCAGCAGGCCACTGGCAACAGAGACCGGCCAATCCCTGCTGCATAATTCAATGCTGTTCCCAGATCTGTCTCATTAAGTGTCCTGGCTAGGGTCCATGGCTCCAGCAGAAGGTTCTATGCGTTCTCTGGTTTCTTGGTACCTGGCAGTGGGGCCATGCCTTCACCCCACCATTCCTCTATCCCACCTCCTAAGTATGAGTTACTGGAATCAGGGTCTTGTCATATCTGCTTGGCTGCCCTGTTCAACACACTTTAGTGGCTTGCCTTTGAGTGTCTGTGTCAGTGGCTATTTCATTAGAGGAGTGATGAAGTGGGGCGACAGAGGTGGGGTGACAGATGTGGGATGACAGAGGTGGGGTGACAGAGGTGGGGCGACAGAGGTGGGGCGACAGAGGTGGGGCGACAGAGGTGGGGCGACAGAGGTGGGGCAACAGAGGTGGGACACCCACACACACACACACACTGACCTGCCAGGTGAGGAGGGCAGGTGACAATCACTGCTCTGCACAGGTAGGAGTGGATGGCTGTCATCACCTTGGGCCGCTCAGCATCCTGTGGGACAGACACACACATGCATGTACTGTACATGAACACGCACACACAGTCAAATCAAATCACAAACACATATAATAGTGTGTACATCTGTACTATACAGCACAGTAGCTGTGACAGACAGGCAGCAGTAGTATTCCTCTCCAGTAAGCCAGGCCAGACCAAACCAGGCAGCACTCCGGGGGCTATCTGATCTGAGGAGCCCATTGAGATGACCAGCACAGAGATATGGAGGCACAGTGGATTTTATAGATGGCCCTGGAGGGCAGGGCCCCGGTGAGAAATATAATAGTGCCGTCCATTATGGACACTCCGGGGAAGCCAATATGTTCCTATTAAGGGAGAATGCTGTGTGGCCAGCAGTGTAAAGCCAAGTGGTACCATGGTCATGCAGCACAGAGGACATGAAAGGAATCATTGAGTTGTTTTGAAAGCCTCATTAGGGTGGTGCATTTATATGGTCCTTTTACCTTGTAAATAATCAAGTGTTTTGTCATTTTAACCTTTTAAATAATCATATTTTTCGAGAATGGCTATTAGATGTTCCTTTTAACCTATCACGTAAGCAAAGTCTATTTTGGTCTCTATTATCATTTTTATAGATAGGGTAATTTCCTGTAAACTGCCTTTCATCTACAGTAACTAGCCAAATGTATGACCTTTTATCCACTTCCACCATGTACACAAACACTCAAAGGTCACAGAGTGTCTCCACACAATAGGCTAACACACATCTCCAGTGAAGCAATGCAATGCCAGTGCTCGGTGGTGCCTCTCAGTAGCATGAGAGAGAACGAGAGAGAGAGAGAGAAAGAGAAATAAAGAGAGAGAGAGAGAGAGAGAGAGAATGGAGCGGAACAGACAGAGGCCCACAGGAGATGGCTTGTTCCCTGTCTGAAGTGACTGTTATCTCAGTGTCACACCTCGTCACTCACTGAGTGAGCTGTTACTGTACGTTACCTGCCATATGGCCGTCACAGCCTGGCCCAGCCGGACACTCTCCCTCCCAATCTGCTGGGCTAAACGCTCTGACAGCTGCTGGGTTCCCCCCTGTGGACACAGAGCAGCCTTACAGTCCAATGTCTGTGTAGTGACAAGACGTGTAGACCATCAGTGAGTTGAGTTTCATTAGGTAGGTGGTAAGCAAGCAATATCCAGATCCAAGTGCCACAAAAATCGAATGCAGTTTCTCTCTTTCTATCTCTGGCTGTCCCAGTAACTTTTTCTCTTTCCCTTTCTCTATCTCTCTATACTGTACATGACTCTTCCCTAAATCTCTCTAGCTCTCTTTTCAATGTCTCGTTCTCAAAGACACAACGGAACAGGAGAATTTTCCTGTTTTTCCATAGAGAGTAACGGAAGTCACTTCTATGACTCCTATGTCATTGGTGGAGCTGCAATTCCCCAATTCCCAACCCACTCTACTCCTCTCCCTAACCCAATCTGTGAGGGTCAAAAGACCCTCTGGACTCAAGTCACCACCACCATCAGCGGTCCCCTACTGTACCCCATGTGGAGCCAGAGAGAGAGGCAGAGATAGCGGTAGAGCCCATCCCAGGTCACCTTGACCCTGAACTCCTGTGCTGAGCCTGTGGTGCTCTCCAGCAGGCACAGGACACCTCCAGCTGCTGCAGCATACATCAGGAAGTAGAGGAAGGACATCTGATTGGGCTCCATGCCAAACACAACCCGGCTGCACACACCCATCTCCTCCTACATCTCTGGAGACAGGGAGACAGAGACAGGGAGACAGAGAGACAGGGAGACAGAGAGACAGAGAGACAGAGACAGGGAGACAGAGAGACAGAGACAGGAAGACAGAGAGACAGAGACAGGGAGACAGAGAGAACAGGGAGACAGAGACAGGGAGACAGAGAGACAGAGGACAGAGAGAGACAGAGACAGGGAGACAGAGAGACAGAGACCAGGGAGACAGAGAGACAGAGAGACAGAGACAGGAGAGACAAAGACAGGGAGAGACAGAGAGACAGAGAGACAGAGAGACAGAGAGACAGAGAGCAGAGAGACAGAGAGACAGAGAGACAGAGAGACAGAGACAGAGGAGAGAGGAGACAGAGAGACAGAGAAGACAGAGACAGGGAGACAGAGACAGGGAGACAGAGACAGGGAGACAGAGAGACAGAGAGACAGAGACAGAGAGACAGAGAGACAGAGAAGACAGAGAGACAGAGAGACAGAGACAGGGAGACAGAGACAGGGAGACAGAGAGACAGAGAGACAGAGACAGGGAGACAGGAGAGACAGCAGAGAGACAGAGAGACGAGCAGAGAGAGACAGGAGAGAGAGACAGGGAGACAGAGAGACAGAGAGACAGAGAGACAGAGAGACAGAGACAGGGAGACAGAGGAGAACAGAGAGACAGAGAGACAGAGAGACAGAGGACAGGAGACAGGGAGACAGAGAGACAGAGAGACAGAGAGACAGAGAGACAGGGAGACAGGGAGACAGAGAGACAGAGAGAGAGACCAAAACTTATTTAGCTCAGTATTTGTATTATTATTTATTTCCTCATCTTCATCAAGGGTGCCAATCATTTTTGACCTGACTATACATAATAGATGTTTTTTCTAAGAGATGTGGCCATCCATCACCCAAGCCCTTTGGCTGTGCCTGAGGCAGGATGCACATTACCCAGGAACACTTGAGAGCATCCTCTAGGCACGGTAGGGGAAAATCAAATCCATTCATTTTCTAGCAGGGCAAATGTACAGTGGAACACACAATTCTGGAAAGCTCTGAATCTGTAATTATCTCAATTTTAAACACTTCGACCTGATTTTTCGTTGGTTCTCGCGGTATCTGGACCCAAACGTTGGACTGTATCCCAGCTCTGCTGTTGTCTATACCCACACTATTAAAAAACAAGGACAATTTAACGACAACAAGTCTTTGGTTTACATGCCCTTAGTGTTGTTTTGATGTCAAGTTCTTAGTGAGTTGGGTGTGTGAGAGGTGGTGCTGCTCACCTTCTGTCCAGGCATGTTTCTCTATGTAGGAGTGTATGGTCATACTGTCCAACTCCTGGGCATTGGGGGTCTTCATGGGGTCCTCCACTGACACTGTGGAACTCAACCTGTCAATCTGACACACAGCACATACATGTATGCACACATATGAATGATCTAAACCACTGAGACAGCTAAAAGGTAATTGATGTATAAAGGAATATAACAGTATTCACTATTCATAATTTCTGCTCTGGCCTTGGAAGTATTCTTTGAAGCACCTTTTTTATCTTCCTGGTGTTCACTGGATGTGTTAATGTAACGGTGTTGCTTCCATCCCTCTTGCCTCAACCTGGGCTTGAACCAGGGATGCTCTGAACAGATCGACGGTCACGAAGCAATGTTACCGTCACTCTACAAAAGTCGCAGCTATTGTTGAGCGAGGGAAACAACTTCTTCAAGGTCTCAGAGCGGGTGACGTCACCAATTGAACGTAACTAGCTCGCAACGCTAACTTGCAAGCCATTTCACATTGGCTACATTAACATTGTGTTTCTGTGCCATCATTATGACGCGAGACCACACTCACATTAACACAGCATGATTCATTTAGAATATAATTAACACATCCCATTTAGGGCATCACATCAATTCATCACATAATTAACAAAACTACTAGGACGATGTTGATTAAGTTAATCTCAAAATACAATACAAACAATTAATTACTTTTCTAGACAAACAAATTCATGTTTGTCTAGTATTCATTTGTTTAAGTGAGTCATCAGCACAGGCTGAGTATTTTAATGAGCTGTTTCTCAGTATGATTTACTGTTAGTTAGACCAGAGGTTTTCAAACTTCTTTGGAACCCCCAGCATTTTGCATGAATTTGAACTATTCCACAGCTAGCACACCTGATTCAACTTGTCAACAAATTTTCAAGCCCTTGAATATCTGAATCTGGCAACATACAACAAGTTCAACGATTTTACTGAGTTACAGTTCATATAAAGAAATCAGTCAATTGAAATCAATTCATTTGGCCCTAATCTATGGATTTCACATGACTGGGCAGGGACACAGGCATGGGTGGGCTTTGGAGGGCATAGCCCCACCTACTTGGGAGCCAGGCCCACCCACTGGGGAGTCAGGTCCAGCCAATCAGAATTAGTTTTCCTCCCAAACCGCATTATTACAGACAGAAATATTCCTCAGTTTCATCAGCTGTCCGGGTGGCTGGTCTCAGACAATATCGCAGGTGAAGAAGCCGGATGTGGAGGTCCTAAACTGGCGTGGTTACACGTGATCTGCGGTTGTGAAGCCGGTTAAACGTACTGTCAAATTCTCTAAAACGACGTTACATTCTCTGGCAACAGTTGTGGTGGACATTCCTGCAGGCAGCATGCCAATTGCAAGCTCCCTCAAAACTTGAGACATTTGTGGCATTGTGTTGTGTGACAAAATTGCACATTTTAGAGTGGCCTTTTATTGTCCCCAGCACAAGGTGCACCTGTGTAATGATCACGCTGTTTAATCAGCTTCATGATATGCTACACCTGTCAGGTGGATGGATTATCTTGGTAAAGAAGAAATGCTCACTAACAGGGATGTAAACAAATTTGTGCACAAAATTTGAGAGAAATAAACTGTGTATGGAACATTTCTGGGATCTTTTATTTCAGCTCATGAAACATGGGAACGATACTTTGCGTTTATATTTTTATGTTCAGTATGATTCAGGGCTACAACACAATTGTGAAATGTCTGGAGGTCCCAGAGGAGAGGTTTGAAAACTACTGAGTTAGAATACCTTGTGGCTTGGTTGTGACCTGCAACAACGAGCTGTGACAGGTCCAGTAGCACCAGTGTAGAGAGGGCAGGGATACTGGTGCTGCTGGTGCGAACCTTGGCATGAGGACCACCAACGTGGTGCACTTTCTTGCCTATAGTGTATTGTGTGTAGACCTCCATGCCAAACTCCTGAATGAGGTCCATGACGTATTTCTGAGTGCTGATGTAAGAGGGACAACAACAGTTAGATTAGCAAAGTGATAATCTTTTGACTTTGATCTTAACAGCAAGGTCAACTGAGACTAAATATAAATCAACCCACTGGGCAAAGAAGTTAATTCAACGTCTATTCCACGTTGGTTCAACGTAATTTGACGTGGACGTTTTTGGGATTCAACCAGTGTGTGCCGAGTGGGAACATACATTGTCCATTATTTCATCAAAAATGTTTCAGTTAATTTATTAATTTCCTGATTTGAATGTGCTGAAAATAAATCTATGATGAGGCTGATTATTTATCCAACCTGAGGCTCAGAAATGTGATTCTGGTATGCACCCTCCCTCTTTTATCACAGTCCACTAAAGTCTCTAAACTCCTGAGAGTGACACATTTAAACTGATGTGGTGCCTGTCAAATAATCACTTTCTTTTTCATTAATAAATAATAGTCTGTTCCATGTTCTGACTGCATCCCTCTACTACCGTAGGTCTAAGAGGTTTCCCATGATCGCACACAGACCTGTCCTCTTTGCACCACCTGACAGACTACACAATGACAACCGCCTTAGCTGCCTGGGTGCAGCAGTGGCCTCTACCAGTCTTCGCTCCAGGTCGATAGTAATCTATATAATCGTTCTAAGCCTGTGTCTAAGTGCGTCCCAGTAAGTCGATTTGTAATGATTTCTGTCCTGGATGAAGTCTGCTATTATTCTCCTGTAGTAATCATGCCTCCTTTTTGGGGTGTATTGATAGCAGCTTTTGTGATTTCCTCAAAGCTCTCCTACTTTGCCGTACTCTCGGAACACAGATATGTTCTGTTCTGTTCATTCCCTCCAATAGCTTGGGAATGTGACTATGTGAGAGGGAATTTCATGGGCCTTTTTCATAGGCTTATACAGTATAATGGAATATCAATGACTGAAATGTACTGTACTACTTGGCACTTCCACTTGTCATCCTTATGAATGTAAACTATGTATGAACTTTGTTTCTTTCCAAAGGTAAGCAAAGATCAGTCAGTCCATGTTCAATGTACTGCAAAGAGGCACATTAATTCCCTTCATAATGCCACTGCTCTGCTTGGCTGGATGACAAATTACCATTGATTAATTGTTCTTCATTACTTCACCATTCATCATTTAGACAATATTGTTGGGATGAAGCTACATGATGACAGGTTTGGTTTCTTTGTAAATCTAATCCGTTAGTTACTAGTTACCTGTCCAAAATTGTAATCATTAATTAATGTAATTTGGGGATTACCCAAACTCAAATGGAACAAACTTTTTCAATGCTGAATTGAACATCAATGAGGAAACAGAAAGGTCTCATGAATGTATTTTTCCCCCCAAAACATCCTTTCTGAATGATATAGTAATCCAAGAAAGAATCACCTAGTTTTTCAAAAGTATTTGTTTACAGTTACAGTTTTGTTGTAGGCACAATCAGATTACATGTAGGCCTAACTGATTACTCACCCTACATTGATTATGAAGTTAGGCTAAACCAAATTGTAACACCTCCAATGTATCAAATCATTTAGCATTTACCCCTACCGCACTGAGTGACATGGCACTATTCCAAGTAAACTCAGTGGTAGAGGTAACATAGTAAATGTAAATTCGGGATAGGCCTATGAATATGTTATGTTTTGTATGGTATGTATAATTTATGGATGTCCATCATCGATTTCGTTTGATATGAATTGCAATTCGTAACATATCATACGAATTGTAATTGGTACAATATGTTACGAATTGAAATGTGTACAATATGTAAAACATTTGCTAAACATATGATATGTCACGAATTCCAATTTGTTAGGTGACTAACATTAGGTTAGTCATTAAGGTTAGGGTTAGGAGTTAGGTTAAAGGGTTACGGTTAGGGTTATGGTTAAGGGAAGGGTTAGCTAACATTATAAGTAGTTGCAAAGTTGCTAAAAAGTAGTAACTAGTTGCAAAGTTGCTAATTAGCCAAAGTTGTCCGTGATGAGATTTGAACATACAACCTTTGGGTCGCTAGATGTTTGTGTTATATGCCTCCCCATCCACCCAGACAAACCACTTTAGTTTCGTTTTTGACCTAAGTAACCTTCTGTCTTATGTAACCATACCAAACATAACATGCCATACTAATTTGAACGTCCCGGACTTACGTTTACTATGTTACATCCAGTCTGAGACCAGGCTATTCCAAGAACCTACCTGCCAACCCACTGCCCTCCCATGTCCCAGCGATCAATGCCGTGGGTGGCAGCTAATTCCTGGGTAACAGTTCGTCCTCCTACCCGGTCTGGAAAAACACATACACCTTCAATTGCATTAAATGTTCATATTTATAATAGTGTTGCCTTATAATTCTGTTACGAATTGTTAAAATATTTCATAATCTTGGACTGTAATTTCTGCTCCTCAAAAATTAGCCCGTAAACAAATGACAGGCTACAACTTAATTTCTATGACTGCAAATGGGACGCGTCGAAGCCGCTGTCACAGGCTAGATGCGGAGAACGTTGATTGTTTCGCTGCATAATGAATGCCAAACAGTTTTGACAAACCTTTTCCTTCCAGAATTAATATTCTGAGTTTGCCATTTCTCTTCCGCAGAGTCTGAGCAGCACTCAGTCCTGACAGCCCAGCGCCGACAATAACAACATCCCACGTTTCTTCAGTCATGACTGCAAAACTCTGAAAACTTGGACTATTCTAATTTAACTGTTGGCTAAATGTTTCGTACTGAAGACTGTAACTGCTTTATCAAACGTTTACATCAGATAAGTCGTTTACATAATCAGGCCGTAAACAGTCATGTGGATGACTTCGGGACTGGAAGAAAAAACCCAACAGCATATAGCCTAGTTGGCACCCCATGCATGATTTAGCAAAACTGGGTAGAAGGTCATGAAGGCCCAATGCATAGGCTACAGATTAGCTCCATATGTGTAGGCTATAGTTTTTTGTGCAGTTATTGCCTGTTGCCCCAGGCTTCTATGCACAGATCTTATTTATTCTCAATATTATTTTCATTTTAACACTGAATCCAACAGCAACAGTCTAGTCCTTGACCTGCGGTATATCACAACAATTATAGATACATCATGGCTCTTCTTTTAGTAACACATTGCTTCAACCCTCCATAAGGCCTACATAAAGCTGTCATAAGGATGACATAACACATGTCATGATATTAATGATTTAACACAAACGTTTCCAAGGCAGCAATCTGACTACCAGTCTCACATACTGTAACATGATCATTGGATTAGTAGTGTGAGAAAACAACATTCTCTGGTCTGATGAAACCAAGATTGAACTCTTTGGCATGAATGCCGAGCATCACGTCTGGAGGAAACCTGGCACCATCCCTATGGTGAAGCATGGTGGTGACAGCATCATGCTGTGGGGATGTTTTTCAGTGGCAGGGACTGGGAGTCTGGTCAGGATTGAGGGAAAGCTGAACGGAGCAAAGTAGAGAGAGATCCTTGATGAAAACCTGCTCCATGTTTCATCTGTCTTCATCTGGGATGGGATACTGCATGTCCAGGAAATTAAAGCCACAAATAATGCTAATGTCATGCAGTTGGTAATGTTACAGGAATATTTATGGACAAACAAGGAAAACCTTATGGTAAATTGTAGTACCTGCTGAGAGGGCTGGCATAATTTAAGGGTTGACTGGGGATTATTTTAGAGGCAATTCATATTAACTGGTCTATTTGTTTTGAGGAAATAGGCAATTCACAGTCACACATGAGGATCTGTGGACTGCATCTCTAAAGAATGTTCTGTTTTGGTTATTTAATATTTTAATGGGAAATGTAGAAGTCCTGTTCCAATTACTATAGTTAATTTATCAATTTTAGCCAATTTGGTTGTTTAATCTATTTCATTGATTCACTCCCACCACACCTTGTGTATCCTGGACTAACCAGTAACCAGATGAATAACCCGTTTGTTGTCACCTGAGACCTGGCTGTTTGGACCACATTACCATGGCCTCCTAGCTCTTTGTTTGAAACCAGAGCTCATCCACAGATGGTAGGCGATAAAGTGAACAAAATATTTGACAAAGAGTGACTATCCACAAAATCAAAACTTTTTCAAATGTGTGTAACTCTCGTATCGCAGGTGACACTTTATGGCAGTCCACACTAATTCTGGTTTAAGGTTTCTTTGGAAAAAGAAAAACAGGTTTTGATAGAAGACCTGTCCAATGAGATTAGCTTATGCTAATGAGATGGAGGAGGAAGACAGGCATGACCTGCTGTGTCAGAGGGTTAGAGAAGAAGAAAGAGCAGAAGAGACAGAGAAAGAGAACCTGCCGACATGCTTTGTCGATTGATTGGAATGGTTCTACATTTGGATGAGCGACATTCATTCAGGTGAATTGTGTTCATTGTCACGTTGATTTCCCCTTTGTGCTATTGTGAGCTTTTTAGTTTTTTGGGCTACCTTGTATTGTTTTCAACCCTTGTTATAAAATCAAATCACATTTTGTGACATGCTTTGTAAACAACAGGTTTACAGTGTGCAAAAACACTGTTGTAGTCTATGTGGCTTCAAATAATACAGTTGAAAAATAAATACATTATTGTGGAACTACTGTTTGGGTGCTTTAACCAAAGGGAACATCTAGTTTTAAAACGTTTTGATAAACCTGTCTAAAACAATTGGTATTTCACAAAATACCCTATCCGAGAAGAAATAGCTTATCTAAGCATTTTACTTTATTTTGTTAATATCAGTACATTATCTTTTTGTCTGTAGAAATACTTTGAAATACATGTAGGTTGAACAGAATGTAGGTGTAGCAGATGCAGCTGTATAACTGATGCTTTAGCGTGACGCAGCTCACAAATATATACCTATTTGTTCAGTGTACCTGCTCTTTTTTATACGTTATCTATTTCAACACTCTGCTTCAAGTCTGTTACACAGTTCAAGTCAGGACAGTTAGGCAGCAGACAATATAAAGGATACGGTCTACAAAATACTTTTTCTATTATTTTCTCTTCCATCAAGGTTCATTTTGCAATGAAGGTGTGTTTTCACAAATTGTCCCTACACAAACCGGGACGCTCAGAATACCATGTCATGTGCTCATCTAGTTTTCAAGCAGGGCACCACAGAGAGCTATATGTATTTTCAAAGCATTGATATATGTGCTTGTCTGTTCAATGTTGCCATGGTTCAAAATGTCTATCCATGCATTCCTAGCTCTCGCCCATGGTCTTCCATGATCGGGATATGTGCAATCACAGTTTTTCTCAATGCAGGTGAGGACGAACACCCTAAACACAAACACAAACACACATGCACACACACACATGCACAGTACTCTGTAAAGTGAGGAAATGATTCATTTCTATTACTAACTTATCCCTGAACTCAACACGGGAAACTGGATTGTTACAGACTGAATAGAACAGTCTATTTATTCAAGGATGGCAATCATAACACAGTTCATCCCTTGGGTAATGGTCTTCAGGTGTGTTGCCATGGTGGATACTGCCAGTTCACAAGAAGGCTTTTGTCTCTCTCTTGAGGATGTGTGTAATATAAATGTTGAGTTTGCTTGCATCTCTCAGTTACTTCATTTCAATATGCTCGTCTAACAAACTAACACGAGGACACACAATAACATCTCATGTTGTTATTATAGAAGTCAAGGATACAGCATACATGTTGTTTTTTCACCATTTAAAAAAACTATAGTCAGGGAGATGTAAATTATAAAGAAGAAGCTGAATACTAAATATCTCTCCTACGTTTTCTAAGCAGTAGGCCTACAGTAGTAATTAGTATTAGAAGGTCAAATTCAATAGACTTGAGAAGTTGTCACTAGGGTTCACAGTAACAGTATTTTAATGGCCCTAGCTGGCAGCATGGGGATGCAGCTGACCTCTACTGGTCCTCAGACCCTCCAGAGGGCCCAGGGGGAGAGAATGACCCTGGTGTGTACATACTCACCTGACCCCTCGGACACTGGAGAGCTGGATATTGAGTGGTCAGTGGTCAGCCCAGATACCACCCAGAAGGACCAACTGGTAAGTGGCACTGAAGTTACCAAGTTATTCTAGGTGAGATCTCAGATTGTTGTATAAAGTTCTCTCCACAACATTTCAAGCAATCACAAAACATGCTGTTAGATAAAGTAGCTGGTTCAAGGATAGAACCAAGTCCATTACTTCCATCTGCTCACCTCTTGTTGCTAAGATATATCAAACATCTGTTGTTTTTTCCCCCGTTCTTCTGATTTTTCAAATGTTGGGACTTCTTCAGCTGTTGTCCTATGCAGGTGGGAATAAGTACATCCATGGTAACTCTGGTCTAACTAAGGGGCTGGACTTTGCTGCTGGCGACCCTTCCCTGGGTGATGCGTCCCTCTCCATCGCTTTCCTGTCACCAGTCCATTCTGCCACCTACCAGTGTAAAGTCAAGAAGTCACCGGGAGTGGACATGCAGAAAGTGTCCCTGGTCGTGATGGGTGAGACAGACGTTACATTTCAACTTTGGGCTAACGTGTCAACATGCTGCATTATTTAAGCCTGGCTGTTGGTCTCACACCTGTAGTGTAGCTTGGTTTTAGTTAGTTGTGACAACTAGAATATCTTAAGTTGAATAAGTTCATGAAAATGTGGTTGGTTTTCTCCTCAAGAGAATGTCACCACTCCACATTTTCATTGTCATGTTTTTTTTGACCTCATGAACCTCCAACTGTGCTTCTGAACAACCTCCAAGGTACAGCAAGACCTTCAAACTGAGTATTTCTAAAGTGCTTTTACAAATACAAGTGTCACACTGGAAATGTTATGGACTATTGAGTAGAACAAGTTCAGTTGGAGCTAAAACTTCCTCACAGTTACTGCAGCTTTAAGTCAGTTCTATTTTTCTGTGCTTCGCCATTCTCAACCGAAGTTTCCTATCCTTTTTTTCTTTTACCTTTTGTCTTTTACCTTTTGTCTGCACTTCTTTTCACTCTGCCGCTCTTTAATCCTTTCTGTCTATCTCCCTCCCTGCGTATAATAGAGCGGTATTGTGTGTGGTGGGAAAATAAGCTTTGGTGAAAAGAAAATACAGTACTACATACACCCTGAATAGGGGCACTAACAAAAAAGTGGCCTTGTTTTCAAACAATGGAAACAAAGCTTACCTCAGAAAGTGTCAGAGACCTGTCATTCTCTACCCTGACAAGCAAAGGTGTCATTGGCTTTATTTAATAAATACAATGTAGTTACCCTAAATGTAATATTCCAGATGTGTCTCTTTTCTAATGTTAAGGTAGAAATAAGCACTGTCCTCTTTAATGTATTCAGTTGTTTTAAACTGTGACAGAGCGGATATTTGTGTGATTATTATTCCTTTGTCGTCAGTGCGTCCTTCGGTCCCTAAATGCTGGGTGGAGGGCGGGACGGCAGTGGGGGAGACTGTCTCCCTGCACTGCAAGTCATCCGAGGGGTCCTCTCCCCTCAACTACGCATGGAAGAGAGAAAGAGGAGGTTCCATCCCACCCTCAGCCACACAGAGTAAGTCTGACCTTTACTGGTTTCATGGTGAATTACAGCATCAAAGCACATTTGAACAGAAACTGTATCTAAGCTGACTGGTCGTGCAATGAAAAATAAATGTGTTCATTGCTGCTCTTCATACTTTGTGATCCATGAGACCGTGTGACTGGGGAGTTGTTGATCAGCAATCACTCTGAGAGCTTTGTGGGGATTTACATGTGTGAGGTGACCAATGCTGTGGGGGACGAGAGGTGCGGAGTCAAACTGACAGCTAACAAACGTAGGTACCACCTCAGTCACTCATTCAGTCAATCCCTCACTCAGTCATTCATTCACGTTTAAAGCACAAAAAAGTAAAAAAGTTCCTTCACCTGGTGCTTGTTCCCTCCATCTCCCTAGCCCCTAACAGAGCAGGAGTGATAGCGGGTACTGTGGTAGGTTGTCTACTGCTCATCATCATTCTGGCGATACTCATATGGCTCCTCATCTACAAGTGTGATGCAAGGTTCACACGGTATGAGAAGGAAGTGTCTAACGATATCAGGTACTGGAGAATGTACTGTATTCACACTAAGACCATAGATCAGGGATGGGCAACTTTGATGGGGGTGTGGGCCACAAAAATTCTGAACTC
This sequence comes from Salvelinus sp. IW2-2015, assembly GCF_002910315.2. Lineage (NCBI taxonomy): Eukaryota > Metazoa > Chordata > Actinopteri > Salmoniformes > Salmonidae > Salvelinus > Salvelinus sp. IW2-2015. The sequence goes on from NC_036842.1 coordinate 15,871,394, forward strand.
ATGAGAGGCCGCAGTGGCTCACAGGTCTGCGTACCCACATCCATACCCGCACATGCAGTCAGAACCGGCCTCACTGCAATTCTACAGATGTTGCCATGGGTAGAGAGAATATTTAGCAATTTTATAAATAATTTCATGCAATTCTATTCATTAGTGTGAAACTTCCTGTAATTCTACACATTTTGCTATAGGGTGGGGAGAAATGTTTGCAGTGCAAGAAAAAGTATATGAACCCTTTGGAATTATCTTGATTTCTGTAACGTCTGGAGAGTGATGGGTGTGGAGTCAGACGCAGAGAGCAGAAGGTGGACGGGAAAAACGCTTTTAATGTCCTTTCGTCAAGTAACCAGTTACAAACACGGGTGAAGCCCAAAACACAGGTGCAACAAACCCAAAACCATAGTTACTAAAAATACCGGACAGCGAAAACCCAAAAGAACACAAACACCACATACGTCAAATATCAACAAGCCCGCACAAACACCAGCGGGCTAAACGACCTTAAATAACACCCATCCCAAAACCCCAACAAGGAACAGGTGAAAACAATTAGACAAAAACAAACGAAAAGGAAAAAGGGATCGGTGGCAGCTAGTAGACCGGCGACGACGACCGCCGAGCGCCACCCGAACAGGAAAGGGAGCCACCTTCGGTGGTATTCGTGACAATTTCTGCATAAATTGGTCATAAAATTAGATCTGATCTTCATCTAAGTCACAACAACAGACAAATACAGTCTGCTTAAACTAACTTTTTCTTGTCTATATTGAATACATAATTTAAACATTCACAGTGTAGGTTGGAAAAAGTATGTGAACCCCTAGACCTCTCCAAAAGCTAATTGGAGTCAGGAGTCAGTTAACCTGGAGTCCAATCATTGAAACGAGATTGGCGATGTTGGTTAGAGCTGCCCTGCCCTATAAAAAACACTCACAAAATTTGAGTTTGCTATTCACGCGAAGCATTGTCTGATGTGAACCATGTCTCGAACAAAAGAGATTTCAGAAGACCCAAGATTAAGAATTATTGACTTGTATAAAGCTGGAAAGGGTTACAAAAGTATCTCTTAAAGCCTTGATGTTCATCAGTCCACGGTAAGACAAATTGTCTATAAATGGAGAAAGTTCAGCACTGTTGTTACTCTCCCTAGGAGTGGCCATCCTGCAAAGATGACTGCAAGAGCACAGCGCAGAATGCTCAATGAGGTTAAGAAGAATCCTAGAGTGTGTCATGACGTGGCCCTCTTTGGGTATAGCTAGTGGCTTCCCCCTCTCTCTACACCCAGGTTCTGTTATCTCAGGTCGTAAACTCCTGGAGGAGACTCTCTCCTCCTGGCCATGCAAAAAGAGACACATAGAGAGAACAAAGGAACTTCTTCTGCATCACAGAACTTGAGAACAATATCCATGTTTTGGAGAATGTGTAAACGGTCGGTGGAGAATCCGACCGAATACGATCCGGTCTGTTTTGTTTCATGTTTGTGACCTCATGAAAGACAATACAGCCACATTACCATAACTCTGTTTATACAGGAGCCTCCGTTATGAGGTTTGCATCTAATTATTGTATAAACTAAATGAGTAAAGATTAAACTATTTGTGAAATGATGTAATGTGAGTTTAAACCATTAATGTGAGAGAATTGTATTCCCTTTAAAGTTTAACTAAGTCATTGGCCCGCCCTAATGAGCACAGACATGATCTGGCTCATGGGACAGCTCTTTTCTACTGTTACGAATAAAACCCCAACCTGAAGAAATCCTCTCGGTCAGCTGAGGTGGAAATGGTTAAACTCTGAGACTATCAATCCCGAAAGAATAAGAGCAAATCTTAGGTACTAATTACTAGTCTGCAGCTAGAAATTATGTCAACCTGAGATGCGAAGACCGACAACCGCCGAAACAACTATTCTATAAGAACATTTCTGAATGGTACTCTGAAGTATCCATTTCTAATTAAGAAAGACTTCAGGGAAGCAGAGAGAGACGCTCAGATGAACTTTACAACAGAAAGACGGACGATTCCAACAGAGATCACGACGACACACTGAGCGTAAATATACATTGATTGCAATTATTCCCGAATGAGTGAGTGTTCATGTGCAAAGGATTAGCATTTCAATTATTATAATTATCAACTGTGTAGTGACTCCTTTTTGTCTTTCCCGCCCTTCTCAGTCCACACCCACTTCCCTTTGTCCACCAAGCCGTCATATCGGCTTAGCCCACTAGGGAACCTCCCCTATCATTTCCTTATAACCATATCTACTATTTTTTTATGCATTTCTGTGATTGTATAGTTAGTTAGTAAATAAGTGATTAAGACAATTGATGTATGGATGATTCATAGTAAAGGCTGGGTTCGTGCAGATAACCAACAATTTACGACGTTTGGAATGAGACTAACGTGAGGTAAGAATAATTCATTAATTAGAAGACTAATTGATCAGATATTAAAATATCTGAAGTGTTATATTAGGAAAATTATAACTTTGTAATCTGAAGATTTTCTTTGGTGTCCCGACTTCCTAGTTAATTACATTGACATGATTAGTTTAATCACGTAATAATAATTACAGAGAATTGATTTGATAAAATAACAGTCTTCACTTTAATGATGCCAAAGATACGACAAGTGTCGGCTAAAGACTATCAGAAATCTCTGGAACATGCTAACATCTGTTGACGAATCTACAATAAGTAAAACACTAAACAAGAATGGTGTTGATGGGAGGACACCACAGAAGAAGCCACTGCTGTCCAACAAAAATATTACTGCACGTCTGAAGTTTGTAAAAGAGCATCTGGATGTTCCACAGCGCTACTGGCAAAATATTCTGTGGACAGATTAACTAAAGTTGAGTTGTTTGGATGGAACTCACAACACTATGTGTGGAGAAAAAAAGGCACCGCACACCAACATCAAAATCTCATCCCAATTGTAAAGTATGGTGGAGGGAGCATCATGGTTTGAAGCTGCTGTGCTGCCTCAGGGCCTGGACAGCTTGCTATCATCGACGAAAAAATGTATTCCCAAGTTTATCAAGACATTTTGCAGGAGAATGTGAGAATATCTGTCTGCCAATTGAAGCTCAACAGAATTTGGGTGATGCAACAGGACAACTACCCAAAACACCGAAGTAAATCAACAACAGAATGGCTTCAACAGAAGAAAATACGCCTTCCTGACCTCAACCCGATTGAGATGCTGTGACATGACCTCAAGAGAGCGGTTCACACCAGACACCCAAAGAATATTGCTGAACTGAAACAGTTTTGTAAAGAGGAATGGTCCAAAATGTCTCCTTTGGTAGTTATTGCTGCCAAAGGAGGGTCAACCAGTTATTAAATCCAAGGGTTCACATACTTTTCCCACCCTGCACTGTGAATGTTTACACGGTGTATTCAATAAAGACATGAAAACATATACTTTTTTGTGTGTTATTAGTTTAAGCAGACTGTGTTTGTCTATTGTTGTGACTTAGATGAAGATCATATCAAATTGTATGAGCAATTTATGCAGAAGTCCAGGTCATTCCAAAGGGTTCACATACCTTTTTTTGCCACTGTAGTTGGCTAGAGTAACCAACCAATCTAAAAATGTTGTGCTGACATGGGATACCTGAGTGACTGTCAGTGACTGACATAACAAGAGAAAAACTGCTGATACACAATCACATTTTTTTTATTGCACCTTGTGTATTCTACTATTGTAAGTCTCAACAGTAAGTTAAGACCTCAATTGAGTTCCTAAAATTATATATATATATAATATATATATATATATATATATATATATATATATATATATATATATATATATATATATATTACACAGTGGGGAGAACAAGTATTTGATACACTGCCGATTTTGCAGGTTTTCCTACTTACAAAGCATGTAGAGGTCTGTAATTTTTATCATAGGTACACTTCAACTGTGAGAGATGGAATCTAAAACAAAAATCCAGAAATCACATTGTATGATTTTTAAGTATTCATTTGCATTTTATTGCATGACATAAGTATTTGATCACCTACCAACCAGTAAGAATTCCGGCTCTCACAGACCTGTTAGTTTTTCTTAAGAAGCCCTCCTGTTCTCCACTCATTACCTGTATTAACTGCACCTGTTTGAACTCGTTACCTGTATAAAAGACACCTGTCCACACACTCAATCAAACAGACTCCAACCTCTCCACAATGGCCAAGACCAGAGAGCTGTGTAAGGACATCAGGGAAAAATTGTAGACCTGCACAAGGCTGGGATGGGCTACAGGACAATAGGCAAGCAGCTTGGTGAGAAGGCAACAAACTGTTGGCGCAATTATTAGAAAATAGAAGAAAATAGAAGAAGTTCAAGATGATGGTCAATCACCCTCGGTCTGGGGCTCCATGCAAGATCTCACCTCGTGGGCATCAATGATCATGAGGAAGGTGAGGGATCAGCCCAGAACTACACGGCAGGACCTGGTCAATGACCTGAAGAGAGCTGGGACCACAGTCTCAAAGAAAACCATTAGTAACACACTACGCCGTCATGGATTAAAATCCTGCAGCGCACACAAGGTCCCCTGCTCAAGCAGGCGCATGGCCAGGCCCGTCTGAAGTTTGCCAATGACCATCTGGATGATCCAGAGAGGAATGGGAGAGGTCATGTGGTCTGATGATTCAAAATGAAGCTTTTTGGTCTAAACTCCACTCGCCGGTGTTTGGAGGAAAAGAAGGATGAACAACCCCAAGAACACCATCCAACCGTGAAGCATGGAGGTGGAAACATCATTCTTTGGGGATGCTTTTTGCAAAGGGGACAGGACGACTGCACCGTATTGAGGGGGATGGATGGGGCCATGTTTGCGAGATCTTAGCCAACAACCTCCTTCCCTCAGTAAGAGCATGATGATGGGTCGTGGCTGGGCCTTCCAGCATGACAACGACCCGAAACACACAGCAGGGCAACTAAGGAGTGGCTCCGTAAGAAGTATCTCAGTCCTGGAGTGGCCTAGCCAGTCTCCAGACCTGAACCCAATAGAAAATCTTTGGAGGGAGCTGAAAGTCCGTATTGCCCAGCGACAGCCCCGAAACCTGGAGGATCTGGAGAAGGTCTGTATGGAGGAGTGGGCCAAAATCCCTGCTGCAGTGTGTGCAAACCTGGTCAAGAACTACAGGAAACGTATGATCTCTGTAATTGCAAACAAAGGATTCTGTACCAAATATTAAGTTCTGCTTTTCTGATGTATCAAATACTTATGTCATGCAATAAAATGCGAATTAATTACTTAAAAATCATACAATGTGATTTTCGGGATTTTTGTTTTAGATTCCGTCTCTCACAGTTGAAGTGTACCTATGATAAAAATTACAGACCTCTACATGCTTTGTAAGTAGGAAAACCTGCAAAATCGGCAGTGTATCAAATACTTGTTCTCCCCACTGTATATATATTTAATGCAGATCCCATGCCAGTTGCCTATCCCTGCTATAGATAGTTCTGCGGCCATACTGCTGTTTCTACTTGCCCTCTTACCCCCCTGCCCCTATTCTTCTTCCCCCAGGGAGGACGTGCCGGCCCCAGAGAGCCGGCCACACAGCCGAGGCAGCAGCCGGGGTGCAAGCCTCCACCCTGGGGTAGCCTACAGCCAGGTGGGCATGCAACAGACGGGGCACTCAGATCGAGAACACACACACATCCCATCCAGCAGCACTGGATACACACCTGTCAAATATGACAGCAGATACGGCTTCGCTGTATGATCGGAGAGGAAGATGATAACAATCGTGTTTTGCAGGGTGAAATTAGGTACATTCCCTATTGTGACTTTGAAAGGCATATCATCAGTGGGTTTTAATCATTTTAATCATAAAAGACCATGAGAATTAATTTGAAATGAATACTGTTGATAGATGTTGCTTTGGCATTGGAATAAGATACTACAAAGGAAGCAGAACACACAGAACACAATCATTTTTCTAAGTCATAATATCAAAGCCACAGTCTACGATTTCCAGTGATTAATTTTCATGTAATAAAATATACCATTTGATTTAGCATAATATTATAATACCTCAATGAGATTGGTATAACATTACCTTATCATAAATAAAAAACAAAGTACTATTACTCAATTTGCTCCTTTTTAAAAATATTTATATTTCACTAGTTTTGTGCACTAGTTTTACAATATATTTTAAAGGTTTACATATTGTCCTTGTAGTAGGACTTTACTATATGTATGTTTCATTTAAATAAATGTCTCATAAAAGTCCATAACTGTAATCAGTTACCGAAGCTTCTAAGTGATTGTCACTGTATTACAAGGGAGTGTAAATCCCAACTTTATTAGTCATCCAAGGTCATCATTACATATGGTTTATGAAAGAGTGTACAGAGATGTATCAACACCCGAAGGCGTGGGGCAGACTAGTTTTACGTAGCCAACCCCGATTGGTGACGTTGCAGTGAAGATAAATTCTTAAAATTCATTATTTTACACAATATCTTATCACAGCACTGGCAAACCATGGTTGATCAACTCCCTGAACAAAATGGCTGATCTTTAGACCATCATAATAAGCTAATGTTCTTTCTAGTATTCTATTGTTCTATAGCTCATTCTCATGTTGCCTTACACATTTTGCCACATTTTGGCAAAGATAACTGAACTAAATGACTTTCACCCCGTAGCACTCACTTATGTCATCATGAAGTGCTTTGAGAGACTAGTCAACGATCATATCACCTCCACCTTACCTGTCACCCTAGACCCACTCAATTTACGATGCAATCGCCATCACACTGCCCACTGCCCTATCCCATCTGGACAAGAGGAATGCCTATGTAAGAATGCTGTTCATTGACTACAGCTCAGCATTCAACACCATAGTTCCCTCCAAGCTCATCATTAATTGGGTCCTGGACTTTCTGACGGGCCGCCCTCAGGTGGTGAAGGTAGGAAACAACAGCTCCACTTCGCTGATCCTCAACACTGGGGCCCTGCAGGGGTGCATGCTCAGCCCCCTCCTGTACTCCCTGTTCACCCATGACTGCGTGGCCATGCAGGCCTTCAACTCAATCATCAAGTTTGCAAACAACACAACAGTAGTGGGCTAAATTACCAACAACGACGAGACAGCCTACAGGGAGGAGGTGTCATGAAAACAACCTCTCAATGCCAACAAAACAAAGGAGATGATCGTGGACTTCAGGAAACAGCAGAGGGAGCACCCCCCTATCCACATCGACAGGACAGCAGTGGAGAAGGTGGAAAGTTTTAAGTTTCTCGGCGTACACATCACGGACAAACTGAAATGGTCCACCCACACAGACAGTGTGGTGAAGGCGGCGCAACAGCACCTCTTCAACCTCAGGAGGCTGAAGAAATTTGGCTTGTCACCTACAACCCTCACAAACTTTTACAGACGCATAATTGAGAGCATCCTGTCGGGATGTATCACCGCCTGGTACGGCAACTCCACCGCCCACAACCGCAAGGCTCTCCAGATGGTGGTGCGGTCTGCACAATGCATCACCAGGGGAAAACTACCTGCCCTCCAGGACACCTACAGCACCCGATGTCACGATGGAAAACCAAAAAGATCATAAAGGACAACAACCACCCAAGCTACTGCCTGTTCACCCAGCTACCATCTAGAAGGCGAGGTTAGTACAGGTGCATCAAAGTTGGGACCGAGAGACTGAAAAACAGCTTCTATCTCAAGGCCATCAGACTGTTAAATCACTAACACAGAGAGGCTGCTGCCTACATACAGACTCAAAATCATTGGCCACTTCAATAAATGGATCACTAGTCACTTTAATAATGCCACTTTAATAATGTTTATATATCTTACATTACTCATCTCATATGTATATAATGTATTTTATACCATCTATTGCATCTTGCCTATACCGGGCGGTCGTCGCTCATCCATATATTTATATGTACATATTCTTATTCCATCCCTTTAGATTTGTGTGTATTAGGTAGTTGTTGTGGAATTGTTAGATTACTTGTTATATATTATTGCACTTTTGGAACTAGAAGCACAAGCATTTCGCTACACTCGCATTAACATCTGCTAACCATGTGTATGTGACCAATACAATTTGATTTGATTTGATGAGGCTGAGAGAAAATGTTGCAGTTTTAGAGCGAATTTACTATAATTCTAAACATTTCTTTAATGGTTTATGACGTGTTGCTGGTGCTACGCCAGTGACCCAGATGTTGTATTCTCACGTTCAATGCTAACAGCTGCTCAGCAGTTGTTGTGTCATCAGATGTCCACAAGATGGAGCCTATAAGACATCACCTTTCCCTCTGATTTGTGCATATGTATATAATGGTGTGTATAGACAGTATGGACTGTATTTGAATAGGAAAGGTATGTACAGCGGTAGTTATATAGGATGAGCCTGGACTAGAATGCGGTATACACATATGAAGTGGGTAAAACAGTATGTGAACATTATTATTAAATTGACCAGTGTCAATGACTATGTACAGAGGGCAGCAGTCTCTAAGGTGCAGGGTAGAGTATCAGGTGATAGCCGGCTAGTAACAGTAACTGCCTTCTAGAGGGTGGTAAGGTGAACAGGCCGTGGCTCAGGTGACTGAGGTCCTTGGTGTGGTAAGCCCCGGTAAGCCCTAGCCCTGCGGTTGCGGATGGTGCAATTGCTGTACCAGACGGTGATACAGCCCGACACAATGCTCTCAATGGTGCATCTGTAGAAGTTTGTGAGGGTCTTAGGGGCCAAGCCAAATTTCTTCAGCCTCCTGAGGTTGTAGACGCACTGTTGCACTTTCTTCACCACACTTGTCTGTGTGGATGGAACATTTCAGGTTGTCATTGATCAGAGGAACTTGATTCTTTTCACCATCTCCACTGCCGGCCCCATCAATGTGGATGGAGGCGTGCTCCCTCTGCTGTCTCCTGAAGTCCACAATCAACTCCTTCGTTTTGTTGATGTTAAGGGAGAGGTTATTTTCCTGGCACCACTCTGCCAGGGCCCTCATCTCCTCCCTGTAGTCTGTCTTACCTACCACAGTTGTGTCATCAGAAAACTTGATGATTGAGTTGGAGACGTGCATGGCCACGCAGTCATGGCTGAACAGGGAGTACAGGAGGATGCTAAGCACGCACCCTTGTGGGGCCCCTGTGTTGAGGATCAGCGTGGTGGAGGTATTGTTGCCTACCTTCACCACCTGGGGGCGGCCCGTCAGGATGTCCAATATCCAGTTGCACAGGGCGGGGTTCAGACCCAGGGCCCCAAGCTTATTGATGAGCTTGGAGGGCACTATGGTGTTGAAGACTCAGCTGTAGTCAATGAGCAGCATTTTTACATAAGTATTCTTCTTGTTCAGATGGGATAGGGCAGTGTGCAGTGAGATGTCAATTGCGTCATCCATGGAGGTGGGTAAGGTGGAGGTGGTATAATACTTAACTAGCCTCTCAAAGCACTTCATGATGACAGAAGTGAGTGCTACGGGGGCGATAGTAATTTAGTTCAGTTACCTTAATTTTCTTGGGTACAGGAACAGTGGTGGACATGTTGATGCAAGTGAGGACAACAGACTGGGATAGGGAAAGATTGAATATGTCCGTAAATACTCCAGCCAACTGGTCTGCACATGCGCTGAGGACACAGCTTGGGATGCTGTCAGGGCCAACATCCTTGCAAGGGTTAACAAGCTTAAATATCTTATTCATGTCGGCCACGGAAAACGAGAGCTTGTGAGTGGTGGTGGCCTGCATCGGCGGCTCTGTGTTTCCTCGTAGTGGGCGAAGAAGGTGTTTAACTTGTCCCTGTACTGTTGTTTTGCCTCTTTGATTGCCTTACGGAGGGCATAGCTGGTCTGTTTGTACACGTCCATGTTTCCAGTCACCTTTCCGTGGTGAAATACGGTGGTTCGCACTTTCAGTTTAGCGCAAATGCTGCTAGCTATCCATGGTTTTGGTTTGGATAAGTTCTATATTTTTTATATATACACTACCTTTCTAAAGTTTGTGGTCACAGTAAAGAGGCGAAGAGTTGCCTCTTCACTGTTGACGTTAAGACTGGTGTTTTGCGGGTACTTTTTTAATGAAGCTGCCAGTTGAGGACTTGTGAGGCATCTGTTTCTCAAACTAGACACTCTAATGTACTTGTCCTCTTGCTCAGTTGTGCACCGGGGCCTCCCACTCCTCTTTCTATTCTGGTTAGAGACAGTTTGCGCTGTTCTGTGAAGGGAGTAGTACACAGCGTTGTACGAGATCTTCAGTTTCTTGGCAATTTCTTGCATGTAATAGCCTTAATTTCTTAGAACAAGAATAGACTGACGAGTTTCAGAAGAAAGTTATTTGTTTCTGGACATTATGAGCCTGTAATCGAACCCACAAATGCTGATGCTCCAGATACTCAACTAGTCTAAAGAAGGCCAGTTTTATTGCTTCTTTAATCAGAACAACAGTTTTCAGCTGTGCTAACATAATTGCAAAAGGGTTTTCTAATGATCAATTAGCCTTTAAAATTATAAACTTGGATTAGCTAACACAACGTGCCATTGGAACACAGGAGTGATGGTTGCTGATAATGGGCCTCTACGCCTATGTAGATATTCCATAAATAAAATCAGCCCTTTCTAGCTACAGTCATTTACAACATTAGCAATGTCTACACTGTATTCTGATTAATTTGATGTTATTTTAATGGACAAAGAATTGGCTTTTCTTTCAAAAACAAGGACATTTCTAAGTGACCTCAAACTTTTGAACGGTAGTGTATATATACAGTTGTAGTCGGAAGTTTACATACACTTAGGTTGGAGTCATTAAAACTCATTTTTCAACCACTCCACAAATGTCTTGTTAACAAACTATAGTTTTGGCATATCGGTTAGGACATCTACTTTGCGCATGAAACAAGTAATTTTTCCAACAATTGTTTACAGACAGATTATTTCACTTATAATTCACTGTATCACAATTCCAGTGGGTCAGAAGTTTACATACACTAAGTTGACTGTGCCTATAAACAGCTTAGAAAATTCCTGAAAATGTCATGGGTTTAGAAGCTTCTGATAGGCTAATTGACATAATTTGAGTCAACTGGAGGTGTACCTGTGGATGTATTTCAAGGCCTACCTTCAAACTCAGTGCCTCTTTGCTTGAAATCATGGGAAAATCTAAAGAAATCAGCCAAGACCTCAGAAAAAAAATTGTAGACCTCCACAAGTCTGGTTCATCCTTGGGAGCAATTCCCAAACACCTGAAGGTACCACATTCATCTGTACAAACAATAGTACGCAAGTATAAACACCATGGGACCACGCAGCCGTCATACCGCTCAGGAAGGAGACGCGTTCTGTCTCCTAGAGATGAACGTACTTTGGTGCGAAAAGTGCAAATCAATCCCAGAACAACAGCAAAGGATCTATATCCACAGTAAAACGAGTCCTATATTGACATAACCTGAAAGGCCGCTCAGCAAGGAAGAAGCCACTGCTCCAAAACCGCCATAAAAAAACTAGACTTCGATTTGCAACTGCACATGGGGACAAAGATCGTACTTTTTGGAGAAATGTCCTCTGGTCTGATGAAACAAAAATAGAACTGTTTGGCCATAATTACCATCGTTATGTTTGGAGGAAAAAGGGGGAGGCTTGCAAGCCGAAGAACATCATCCCAACCGTGAAGCACGGGGGTGGCAGCATCATGTTGTGGCGGTGCTTTGCTACAGGAGGGACTGGTGCACTTCACAAAACAGATGGCATCATGAGAAGGGAAATTATGTGGATATATCGAAGCAACATCTCAAGACATGCAAATTAATTACTTCAAAATCATACAATGTGATTTTCTGGATTTTTGTTTTAGATTCCGTCTCTCACAGTTGAAGTGTACCTATGATAAAAATTACAGACCTCTACATGCTTTGTAAGTATATCTTTTCCTTTTTTTTTTTTTTTTTTTAATAAATTAAAACATACAGTCAAAAACTATAAATTGTCATTGTCACAGTGGGAATAACATCGTCTATGCATCCTCTATGTCAATACTATTCTCAGAGGCAACCCGGAACATTTAAAGTCCGCGTGATCAAAACAATCTTGAAGCATAGATTCCGATTGGTTAGACCAACGTTGAAAAGTCCTTACCACGGGTAGATCATGTTTAAGTGTTTGCTTATAGGAGGGGAGGAGCAAAATGGATGCAATCTGATTTTCCAAAGTGAGGGTGGTGGAGGGCCTAGTAGTCTTCCCGGAAGTGAGTGTAGCAATGGTCCAGTGATCTCGATGCGCGAGTAGCATGGGAGATGTGTTGTTTATTATCCTTTATTCTTTCTTCCTGTCCACACAATGGATGGAGAACCCCGCTTGCTGAATGGATGGGGACAGTATATCCGGAGAGAGCCATGATTTCGTAAAACAGTGTATGTTACGGTCCCTGATATCTCTCTAGACAGAGATCCTCGCCCTGATCTTGTCTACTTTATTGTCCAGGGACTGAAGGTTAGGGAGTACTTGGAAGTGGTGGAGGTATGCAAGCCTCCGGAGTCTGACTAGGAGACCAGACCTTATTCCTCTTCACCGGCATCAGCGTCTTGGAGCAGCCGCTGGGATGAATAAAATTGCCTTCAGTTCAAACAAAAATTCTAACAAAAGGATCAGATTCAGGAAAGTCAAATTTCTGGTCGAAATGCTGGTGAGTGACCGCCAATCTAATAAGTAACGTTCTGAGCAAATAATGTACGAAATAACAACAACATCAAGAAAAATACTGCAAAGTTGTCTAGGAGCTAGTAACAGGGCGACCATGTTTGTCGCCTCCATCTTGTTCACCTTACATTCAAAAGTATTAGGTATTTTACAGGGCTTTGTAAGGCTTTGTTAGAAAACATATCAATAAAAGATTAAGCAACTCATAAAACAATTCCATAAATAGAAACAGTAACATCAAATGTAGGCAAAAAGAGAAATATTTATTTCATGATAGACCACATTTTGGAAATACTCAACCATTCAAAGAAAAATGTACACTATTAAGTTATTTTTTGAGGATGTACTGATAGGAGTTGAAATATCTATAACCACATGCAATGAGTTTTCTCCACTACACAAACAGCGACTAAGTATTCCCCCCCTTAGCCAACATGTACTCCCCCCAAAATCAACCCTTTCTATCCTAGGTGTCAGGAGTTATGTTTGGGAGTAGTGGGAATACACACAACATAGTCACATACGATCAGAAAGCTACAGTACTCTTTCCTCTTCCACCACATCAGTCTTAGTTTTTCAGCCAATGTCACTGTTTGAATCATCTGGTCAGTCGATTATTGTGGGTACTTGGGGTTGACAACTGATCTGGGATGGGATAGGAAACCAGAGAATATGGCAGCCATCTTTATCTTCAATATCTGATTACATGGATGTGGTCAGTCAATGATCCAGTGTGGCTTTCTGCACTGTAGGCTAGATTAAACCTGGTGCACTGTTTCCCCTTGGAGCTAGAAAGTGTATGACTGCATTCAATATATTTATATTGTGACATCATATTATTTTCAGGTAGATCATCATAATGATGTTGACTTTTTGATTCTGAGTAATTCATGGAGCTGCCATATTACTTCACCAGACACCACAGCACCAAAAAGAAAATTCAGAGAATTTTCAACATTTTAAACTTCCTAAAATCCCAGGACCATGTGTCCATCTGTAAATAAGGCAAGGTACAAACAAACTGATAATAAAAATCTCTAGGTTGAAGTTCATGCGTAAATAATAATAAAAAATAAGTTGCATTTGGCGTTAAAATAATTACGGTTGGTCCAGTTTTTAGCAAGTAAATTTTGGTCTTTTACAAAATAAAACCAACAGAAATGTTGAACACCAAGATAGATTTTCAGTGCATTAGGTGAGTGTTGGACTGACTTACATTTCCCTTTTTTGCCCCCTGTTGATTGTGAGGAGAACCCATAGACTTAAAGTGCTGAGACTGATGTGAACCTTCTATCTGTACACCCATTCTGCCGGCCATTACACCCCTCGGTGAGTCACTGTTCTTTTCCGGCTGCGTCAGGAACAGTTCCCCAACTCCAGTGCAATGCTTCTGAGGGCACTGTCTGTCTGTCTTCCGTTGAACAGGGGGTTGAATGAATGAACAGAGGGTTAAGGACTGGAGCTGTGTCCCAAATGTTGCATCTCCCCCTTCCTTCTTCTTCTCCATCCATAGTGCACTCTGCAGTAGAGGTTGGATGGGTAGAGCTCGACTGTAAGCTGGCGGTGGTCCATGGACCATAACTGACGAATCCTGTGAGTATTAACCACACTTCAAAGGCACCATAATGTTATAGTGGTCAGGGCAAGTGAGTGTGTCTGTGTGTGCAAGACAAACTAATCCTGGCGTTTCTCCTTCCACCTCTCTTGTACGCCCTCAAGGCATCACCATGACAACTAAGGCAAAATCTTCCAGCAAAGAGACACAAATCTGTATTTTTCTTCATCTCTTTTTATCTGCTGTGTTGCTAATATCCATTTCACACATTAATCGTTAGCATCTCTGTTAAATAAATTATCTATACATTATATTACCCCCTCCCATAGACCTGCAACAAAGGCGGATCTATCCATGTAATAAAACTATAGGTTCCCCAGTCTCTGTAATGTTTCTCAGTTCATGTCAGCCCCCTCAGAACAACCAGAGGCAGACAGACTGGAATCCAGTTTTTCCTCACAGAGATCAAACAGGACAAGATCTTACAAAAAAACAACATAAGCAAAGCCGATGCATACGCGTAGGAAGAAAACCGGAATAGAAACGTTGTTCACTGCAAAATCAGTATCCAGCAAAAAGTATTCCACATGGTGTTTCCCTGGAAACCAACTAGTCCTTTCTGAGGACTGTGGAGCGAGGTGTGATGTGATTGGATTGGAGCCGTGGTGACATCAGAACCTCACTGAACTCCTTCTTCGTCAACATATGTTGAAGGAAACCAGCCAATCTAAAATGTCAGACACACACAGCAATGAGAACAGAAACCTGTCAAAAACCACGAAATTGGGTATAAAAAAAGGGTAAATAGTACAAAAATAAAAAATAAAAATGATCTAATACTGTAGCCTAAAGAAAGGCTTCTAGATTTCAGTGAGGCAAATGATGAATTAGGCGTTAACATTGCAGACTTCACTTTGAGGTTACACTTTACATTACATTGCTCTCTTACCTGTGTAACCACACAGCAATTATTATTGTAACAACATTGTAATAACATGAATACCATTTCTTAAGCCCCTGCTATTTTGGTTCTCACTCACCCTGCCATTGGCCTCTCCCTTCCACCAGCCCTGGTCTCCTCCGATCTTGCTGTAGATCTTGACAATGTCTCCTTCTCTGAGTGACAGCTCCCTCATGTCCCGTGCTGCAAAATTGTACCTGGCCACCGCTGTGCTGACCACCCTCGGTGTGAACACTGCAGCAATGACATCAGAGTCAGTGGGATAACAGTGCAGAGAGACACATTGGTGTTCCACAGGTAACAATGCAGAACATTTACAGACAGTAGTGGAGATTAGGGTTGGAGGAGAGGATTGTGCATGAGGATTTTTCCTTATTTTTTATTTCATTTATTGTGTGTTTTTGTTCGACCTTGTGTTATTTTTCGTGCTACATTGCATTGTTGGGTTTGGAGCTTGCAAGAAAGGTATTTCACTGTACTTGTGCACGTGACATTAAAACTTGAAACTTAAGATGGGTTCTTTACCACTTGACCCTGTTGTTTAAGTTTTATATTCTAAATAAATTAGTTAATTCAATGCTCTACCTAATGATGTCACATCGATGACACAATAAAAGAAAGAAAGAAAGTCACACACTCCTGTACGCCCTCAAGGCATCACCATGACAACTAAGGCAAAATATTCCAGCAAAGAGACACAAACCTGTCTTTTTCTTCATCTCTTTTTATCTGCTCTGTTGATAATATCAATATCATACAATAATCATTAGGATCTCTGTTAAATACATGATCTATACATTCTATTACCCCATCCCATAGACCTGCAACAAAGGAAGAGTCTGTCCATGTAATCAAACTATAGGTTACCCAGTCTCTGTACGTACAGTAAGTTGGGCCTCTGCAATGTTCTCTGCTGTTAATTCAATGCCTTTTCAATGATGGCACATCAACGACACAAAAAAACTAAGAAAGAAAGTCGCACACTCAATATATGCTCCTATCAATGTAATGGGTGAAAACCTCATGCTTTTACAGTCATGACACATGACAACTGAGAGGAGAACCTTTGACAGCTACGAAAGAATATGGGAGGAAAATGGATGTGAGAGGAGAGGAGAGGTGGCTTGCTTGCTAGAGTTCAGAGGGAAGAAGAAGAAGACTTGAAGAGAAGGAGGAGAGAGTACCTGACCAGAAGGGGGCTGAGCTCTGAGAGGAGGAGAAGTTGAGACCCTGAGGACTGAGGAAGGAGAAGTTGTAGGAAGCACCAATGGCTGCTGAGACAGTCAATGAAAGAGGGAAAAGGGGAAAGAGGAGAAAAGAAAGAAAGAGAGAAGAAATAAAAGAAAAGAGAAAACTCATTAGGGAGCATGCAATGGCTGGCCAGAGATCAAGGTGGCCAACACATACCATAGGGCTTTGTCCCCCATGGAAAAACAAGCCTAAATCAAGAGACAAAAACACTACTCCCATTCTATACCCATGCCTCACACACTGAAAAACCAACCATGACAAATGTCCAATCCGCCAGAGGCGCTGTATCCTCTTGTTCTCTCCCCTAGACTCCACTCCCTTCCAACCCCTCCAACCCACACACACAGATCAACAAGCCCATTGTCTCCAATCCATTTCCACACGCTGACAAGAAAAATGGAGGGGGAAAAATGTGTTGTTGGTGCCAATTGGGCCTGGCTGGAGAGGGAGCAAACAAAGGCAGATCAGTGTGGGAGTCTGGCCAGAGCAGAGAGCAGGGCAGAATCATTTATTATACATCTAATTATTGAGGGTGTTCAACAAAGCCCATTCAGCTGGCCCGACACCCAGCCAGCCAGCCCAGGGCCTGAGACAGCTGCCAGGAGCCCCAGCCTTCCTCCCTCTGGCTGGCTGCATGGGTCAGGGGAGGTGGTGACTCTGGGAGGGACTGAACCTTGCAGGATGACTGGCCTGGCTGGGTGTTTCCTGTTCTGGGAGGAGAGAGGCGGGTGGAGAAACAAACCAGCAGCCTGCCCCTCTCAGTTAACTCTGTGCAGTGAAGACTCTGGATGAAGGCATGGATTGACTGAATGTCTCCTATGTGTGCATCTGTGGTATTGGCAGACAGAAGAGGAAGAGAGAGGAGGGAGTCTCACCAGGGATGGGCTCACCTGGAGAGCGGGTGCTGGCCCGCGACGCCGGCCCCCGTTCTCTAGATTTGTAGGGATATCGTAATGTCGTGTCTAGCAGCTTGAAACTCTCCTTCAGCGAATGAGACTGATAGTACTCCACCAACTCCTGTCAGACAGAACACAAGAGAAAGAAATTAATTGACCATATAAGCATTACAAATAGTATGTGACATTACATGACTGATTGATGAAAGCTCTCTTACCAGTAGACTCTCAAACTTCTTAGCCTCAGTGATGTGGATCCAGCTGTCTTTCTCAATGACTTTAATGTGCTTTACTTCATCATTGAACCTATTGGAGACAAAAGTACTGCAGTGACCGCAGAAGAATCACAGAGGTGGGAGCTGACAGCGTGGGCATTAGAGGTTGACACGGGAACAGGAAACAGTGGGTCTTGCAGCTCCCGGTAGGAATGGGAGTGAAGTTCTGGGTTTGAAATATGTCATGTGTGGAGCTTTTCATTATTACTGTGTGTAAGCCTAATATAGTTTACTTAATAAAAATCTCTACAAAATAAATTGTCATTTCCCCTCTCCTCGCTACAGTTGCAGCCAGTCACTCAGATGCACGTGGAGCCATACACAATTGCACATGTCCACAGGGCATGGTCTAACTCACTCCAATCGCATCACAAACTGTATGACAACTTCCTGGTAATGTACACAACAAATATCCATTTCGATATGAATGTGGCTTTCACTATAAAGTATGCGAAGGAATGCGGGCTTTGTTAGTGTTACTGAGAAAGATAAGTCTTCTGTGATTTTTCTTTGCTAGGGTAAATTAGGATAAACACTAACTTGATGCTGATTGCGAACCTCTCTGCCTCAGCAGTCCTTTCTCT
Organism: Salvelinus sp. IW2-2015; assembly: GCF_002910315.2. Taxonomy (NCBI): domain Eukaryota; kingdom Metazoa; phylum Chordata; class Actinopteri; order Salmoniformes; family Salmonidae; genus Salvelinus; species Salvelinus sp. IW2-2015. The sequence goes on from NC_036842.1 coordinate 15,889,609, forward strand.
GATCAGGTATGTCCCACTGCTGTGGGACTTCAACAGGTTGTCAGCCTGTGTCCGCTCCATGTTGCCAGCAAACCTGACAGGACGTTGAGGGGGAACACAGGTCACTGATGGACTTTAGAAATTACATAGTAATACGCTGTCCCAACATAGTAATACGCTGCCCTAACATAGTAATATGCTGTCCTAACATAGTAATACACTGTCCTAACATAGTAATACACTGTCCTAACATAGTAATACACTGTCCTAACGTAGTAATACACTGTAATACACTGTCCTAACATAGTGATACGCTGTCCTAACATAGTAATACGCTGTCCTAACATAGTGATACGCTGTCCTAACATAGTAATGCGCTGCCCTAACATTGTAATACGCTGTTTTAACGTATTAATACACTGTCCTAACATAGTAATACGCTGTCCTAACATAGTAATACGCTGTCCTAACATAGTAATACGCTGTCCTAACATAGTAATATGCTGTCCTAACATAGTAATACGCTGTCCTAACATAGTAATACGCTGTCCTAACATAGTAAATACGCTGTCCTAACATAGTAATACGCTGTCCTAACATAGTAATACGCTGTCCTAACATAGTAATACACTGTCCTAACACAGTAATACACTGTCCTAACATAGTAATACCACAGTAATACAATGTATTTACTGCAGAGAAATGAGGAGAGGGGTACTTGCAAACTAGACTGAATATCACAACTTTTGAAATGTCTGTGAAGGGTCGTACCATGGGTATGCATAGTAGTCTGTTTCCCTTGAGGCCTGCCGGCTGGGGAAGGACTGGAACAAAGGCTGTGGTGACAACCACAAAATCAGCATTAGAGATTTCATAAATGGAGTCATGAGTGAGTGAATGTGTATGTGAGGGGTCCTTTACCTTGGGGTCCAAACAAGGCTTTACACAGTTGTTAGGAAAGAAGCCACTCTTCTGGGTTTGGATAAGCTTTCCCTGGGAGAGAGAGACACTAGGTGTCGATATACAACAACTGTGTTGCTATGGCTGGATGTAGGAGCACATTGGGCATGCTCATCACAATGTGTATGTGTAACCTATAGTCAGTATTTATAGGGGTCAGGGAGTGATTTTACCTCCCACCAGGTGGTGTCAGGTTCCCCCTTCAGGAGCTCGATGAAGTCGCCTGTGTGGAAGGAGAGTGGAGACTTCCCCGGAGGAACAGGCGTCCCGTGATAATTCCTCACTGCCACCATCTTAGGACCTGAAGCCAGGATAAAGAGCATACAGTTAGATAAACTGAACACTCTTCACTTGGGCTATTAAGACTACACAGAATTCTCCATATAACATTTCAACACTTCCATCACTTGTGTTAGTATACTCAATCAGCTCTTGCATTGTAGTCTTCCACTAGATGGTAGCAGAGAGCTGTAGCGTTACTCCACATTCCAGCCAACTTCAAGTTAGTTTGACAGTTTGAGAGCAATCTTTATCAACGTCTACTGTACATTGTATGCATTCCTGACTGAATAACATTAATTACACTGTGCTATATGATTTCCTGTGCGAACAGCATTCCTACCTGATGGCGGTAGTCCAGGTTCCTGAAAGGGGAAGGATAAACACAGCAACAGTGTCAAGATCAGGGAGCTCTAATAGTATTAATGTTCTACACAACCAAACAGATGAATCAATCAGTTATCAATACAGCAACAAAATGCTCATTAATTCATAAAACAATACATTTCATTCTTCAAAAGGTGATACATCTGAATGTCTAAGGGAGGGTGAAACACTCACTGTGTCGAGTGGATCTGAAAAAAATGTGAGAGAGAAAGAGCAGATGGTCACCTAAATGGTACAACTCACTAGTTATGCATGTCCCATAGAACTGTCTGTATCTAGGGAGACTGGTCAGTAACACTTCACTTTAAGTTCCTCTTATATCTCTGTAGTACCACTGTAATGAATAAGCGTTAAGCAGAGGGAGGAGAAACCTACTTATTTTACAGATGGAGATGCACTCTAGACACTCTTTGTGCGCTCCAGTCCCACAATGGGAACAGTAGTACCCCTGGTAGAATATCCCCCTGGGAGAGAGAGAGGTAGAGAGAGTGAGATACAGAGAGAGAGAGAGAGAGTGAGATACAGAGAGAGAGAGAGAGCGATAGCGTGAGATACACAGAGAGAGATAGAGAGTGAGATACAGAGAGAGAGAGATAGAGAGAGTGAAATACACAGAGAGAGAGAGAGGTACAGAGAGAGAGAGAGAGAGAGAGGAGAAGAGAGATAGCGTGAGATACACAGAGAGAGATAGAGAGAGTGAGATACACAGAGAGAGAGATAGAGAGTGAAATACACAGAGTGAGAGATACAGAGAGAGAGAGAGAGATATATAGTGAGATACACAGAGAGAGAGAGATAGAGAGAGATAGAAAGAGTGAGAGTGAGATACACAGAGAGAGATAGAGAGAGTGAGATACAGAGAGAGATAGAAAGAGTGTGAGTGAGATACACAGAGAGAGCGATAGAGTGAGATACACAGAGAGAGAGAGATAGAAAGAGTGAGATACACAGAGAGAGAGAGATAGAGAGAGTGAGATACATAGAGAGAGAGAGGAGGAGACAGGATCATTCCTAACCCTGACCAGCTAGGACAGGTTATTATCTTAACACCACTCTGAATAGAATACACAACATGCATCGTATGTGATTCTGTGCTAGTACTTTCCTAGTATACACTGTTGTTCCAAAAGCTTCAGGTTTGATTCCTGTGTGGCTCCACACTGTATTTGTGTTAACCGAATAAAAGCCTTGGCTAAATAGACATGAATTCAATGTTCTGTTACTACATCCACCGTAAGCAGTCCACTCTTTTTTAAGTGGATTACTTCTTACGCTGTGTAAAATACAGTGTATACACTGCCATGTCCAATAGCCAACACCATACATCACAGGCTGATACACTGGTGCTACTGATGCAATTATACAATTAGCAGCTAGTGGTAGCAGCACACTGGTCCCTTCCACAAGACGGGGAGGGAATGTAGGTCAGCGCCACTACTATGCCGTTTTTGGGTCAATACATTGCATCAAGTATAGAGTGTAGACAGCCACTGTAACAGAGGTCAGGAGTGGTAGTGGTGCGCTTCACAGCGTAGTTCTAGAGCTGCACTCACATTGTCGCTGATGAAGACAGCTTGTCTGTCGAAACGCTGGTTATTAGGTTATTACATTATTGCACCTGAGCTCCTAGAGTGTGTGGCTCTCCTTTTCTTTTCCAAGTGTTCCACTCCGCTAGCCAGCACCTCGCCTAAACAGGTGTGTGTGTCCTTCGTCTCCAAATGTCCTCACATTGTCAACCTAGACGCAGGCCTACTGTAATGGTTGGCTTTGGAAAAGTGTACCTGCATGTTTTAGCTGTGAGTCAAATCAAACAGACGCAAAGGCTGACTGATTTGTCATTCAGGGAGTTTATTGAGGCAGGCAGCATCAAAAGACTGCATAACACATTAAGTGTGTAGCATCAGTAAGTACCACTAACATCACATTGAAAAACAGTGATGTCTTCCGTCAACAAAGAGCATGATAAGGCCACGTGAACGATCTGATGTAGGTGTACAGGTACAGGTACATAGGAGGAGTCCCTGAGGCTTTTTCCAAGTCTCACCTCAGCAGCATCTTGCAGGCTCGGCAGTTGGTGTCCTTCTCAAACGTGTGCATCTGGAAGTTGTGCTGATTGGCCGTGGCTTTCTCCGGCTTGATGTTTGACCTTCAGGATTGGAGGAAATATACATAGCGAGTTTGAAATGGATCTGATTCATCTAAAAGATCCACGGTGATGTATATTGCTACAGTAGACCTACTACTGTACTCACATGGCCATCTCAAACTGCTCCATCCATTTCCTCTTGGTGTCCTCTGTTTTACAAAAGAACTGGAAACCCTGCTTCCCTTGCAGGTGGATCAGGTAGAAGCCATAGGACCACTGCAGAGAAAGAGAGGATGAGGAAGCGATGGAGGAAAGAAAGAAACAGAGGCATTGATGGAGAGAGTGGAGGAGAGCAGTGGTGGAAAAAGTAACCAATTTTCATACTTGAGTAAAAGTAAAGACACCTTAATAGAAAATGACTCAAGTAAAAGTGACAGTCACCCAGTAAAATACTACTTGAGTAAATGTCTTGAAGTATTTGGTTTTAAATATACTTGAATACCAAAAGTATAAATCATTTCAAATACCTTATATTAAGCAAACCAGATGGCACAATTTTTTAGTTTTTTAATTGAATAATTTACAAAGAAAGCACGTGTGTTTAGTAAGTCCGCCAGAGGCAGTAAGGATGACCAGGAATGTTCTCTTGATAACTGTGTGAATTGGACCATTTTCCTGTTCTGCTAGCCATTCAAAATTTAACAAGTACATTTGGAAGTCAGGGAAAATGTATGGAGTATAAAGTACATTATTTTCTTCAGGATTTTTAAAAATGTAACCTTTATTTCACTAGGCAAGTCAGTTAAGAACAAATTATTATTTATAATGACGGCCTACCCCGGCCAAACCCGGACGACGCTGTGCCAATTGTGCGTCGCCCTATGGGACTCCCAATCACAGTCGGATGTGATGCAGCCTGGATTTGAACCAGGGACTGCAGTGACACCTCTTGCACTGAGATGCAGTGTCTGAGACCGCTGCGCCACTCGGGATCCCTCAAATTATTTTTACCTTACACCACTGGGTGGGGGATGGACAATTGGGAGGGTTGTAACAACTTCACCTACACAATGATGTATACTAATAAAATGTAATTTTTATAACCTACACATTCCCTTTGGAGCTAACCAAGAGACAGTGTTCACTCATGGCAATGCATCTGACAAAAAGTTAAGAGAATCACATAGCCAGTGGGTGCACATGCAATCATAGCATGAGACCCAACACACACACACACACACACACACACACACACACTGGCTGCTATGAGAAGATGAGTTAAGGGTTGCTTCAGCTTACCATTTTTCCACTGGACTGGTATGCATGCAAAGAGAAACACACCAGAGAAGACCCAGTTACACATGCACACGACCACACATGCAGATTCAAAAGAATGGTTAGATTGGTGGAAAATGCACACGGCAGTATTATAAATTACCTTCATTTCATTTACATGTTCTTCAGAGCATAGGCTTGCACAATGCATACAGATCTGACACTTTAATGCATTACACATGAGCTCGCTTATCTGAAATTACCGTCACCGCAATTCTACCTCAAGGACACCATTTGTAAACTTTGCTAAGATATTGCAGAACCTGGGCTGAGCGTGTCCCTTCAGCAGGCTGTTGAAGGAAATTGTGCGTCCCTCGTTTTAAAGTGCTCAACGCTGCTGCCTACCTTCTTCATGTCCCTGTTGTTCATGGGGTCGTCAGACATTTTGTACGACTGCAGCTCAATGATCTCCTTCAGTTCATAGCAGTAGCCTTTCCGCTTGCACACTATGACCACTTTATCAAACAGGAATATGTACCTTGGGAAAAGAAGCGTAAAACACCTGTTAGAGCTGTTCTCCATTACTAAGTCTGTTTATGACCTCATTCGAGTACCACACATTCAGTAAGTCTGGCTTTCATAGCGAAGCTTGACTACTCACCGGTCCTGCTTTGTTCGGTTGACTATGGATGACACCTTGAGCTCTCCATCTATCTTTGGTCTGCCATACTCCTCCAGTTTGACCTGCTGCTTAGGCCACATACACATGCCAGTGTTAATCTAATGCTGTACATCTCTGGTTTCCCCAGTGGTAAATAAGAGAGGTAGTATAAACAGTAGGTATGGATGAGAGCAGCACACTGTTGTCTACTTTACTCAATGTCATTAATTATTCATCTAACCTGGTTAAATCTCATTGAATTAAGTTTGCCATCGCCCAAGGCACTGAACTGACTTATGATATATTAAACATCAAGATGTCCAAATGGGAAATGTGAGTGTCATTTAATTCTGCTACCATAACATTGACATTCATGAGTATTTCACCTCTGACCGTATGACCCCCTTCAGAATGTGTCATTAGATCTGACAGTTATATCTTGTCCGGGATACAATGGGCATACAGACGTACAGACATATCTGAAGTAGCAGCCTGTGGCTCTCTATCCCTAAGGCTTCACTTAAAACACATATTAAGGCCATTAAAAGCCAGCTGCTGTTCGACTTAACACTGCCTTGTGCGACACACTTTAGTTTGGGATTCGTGGAGACTTAAAAACCCTGTCTGCTCACGCTCTGGGAGAATAAATGATTTATTAGAGACATGATAATTGCAGATGAGTGGGACAGGTAAAGCGAGGGATGAGGTAAGCAGAGAGAGAGAGAGAGAGAGAGAGAAGAAATGTTCCAGGCTGTCAACCGAGAGATGTTGAGGAACGTGTTGGGGCCAGAGGGACGGGCATTTGATGCTCAATAAATCTCAAAAGGGTTAAAAATTCCTTATCGATGAAACATCAGTGCCGATTGTAGAAAAGTCATTTACAGCAATCAGAGTTACTTACAAGGTTTTCGATGGAGTTCTGGAATTCACTAATCTTCTTCAAGGTTTCATTGTCTCTCTTCACTTCATTGATGTACATAGCCAGGTCCTTCAGAGACAGAGATGCATTTCTTTACACCAGTACATCTGAACAACATCTATTATATCTTGCCCGAGTTAGAGCTACAATAGAACTTTTTTCCCTATGCTCCCTAGCATTCTTCTGAATGAATAGAAAAATGTCATCAATGATCATATCCGGAATAACGTCACAAACGTGCACACACACACACACACACACACACACACACACACACACACCCACACACACACACACACACACACACACACACACACACACACACACACACACACACCTGCATGGCCTCCAACGCCTCCTTGAGCTGTTGTCTCTCAGGTCGGTCAGTTGAATGACTCACCAGCTCCTGTAAGAGAATGTTACATTCCATCAGTGGAGCACACTATACACCAAAATACACCACAGACTCCACAAAACATTGACATAACTCAGTATGACAGCCACAGACCGCGGAGAGAAACAGATCAACTCCCTGTAAGTTACACTCATGTAACTTGTAGGAACTCTCACTAAACATCGTCACCTCAAAATGTGTTTTACTGCATAAATACAGTGAATACTTTATGAGAAAATCTGTGCGTTTTTCAAAAAAATATGAATGCTGCTGCAAACAATGAGGGTTATTTTAGGCCAGTACACATCTATTCTCTCTGCCTCTCAGAGGCACGGCACTAGTGGAACATATGTACATACACAGCATGTGATCTTACAACTGACACATTCAGCTGGACTTCATGCTTCAGCAGTTTTTAGGAGCGTGGGGAGATAATATGAGAGTGATGGTGTAAGATGAGTCTGTTGGTGAGTTGAGGCCTGCTGGCTGCTTCATTGAAGACAGAATGATTTGCTACAGTATAAGCTGTGTACTGTGTAATTCTGACAAAGACCAGATATGTCTTCATCACAGTGGAATCTGCAACACCCAGGTCATGAAGTTAAGATGCTAAAGCTTACACACACATACACGTATACACACACACACACACACACACACACACCCCACAGCACAACACACACACACACACACACAACACACACACACACACAACACACACACACCACACAGCCCATTAAACAGCAGTTGAACGCCCTGAGGCCACAGCATATTAATCCTTTACCACAAAGCTATGGGAAGCAGTGAAATGGGCTGCATGTAATACGATTACAGCATGGCTGATTTGAACACAGTTTCTCTTCTCTTCAAGTCCTGCAGGCCATTCAGCCAGTCAGTCAGTCAGTCATTCCAGTCTGAGTTGAAAAACCACTCACTGCAGTCCAACCATCATCACCTGCCATGCACTCTGCTCACCTCTAATATCTCCATACCCACATCACCGTCTAAACCCACCTCATTCATTATTGAGCTGACTAGTTAATTCATTGTGTTTTGAATCAGACAGCCTGACCAGCTTGTTTTTACTAACGTGACTACTATGGGTTCCTGGAAGAAGGCTCCGTTGGGTCTCTGTGTGTACCGGCCACACAGTCTGCATGTTTAATCCATGTGGGTGGGCATAGGGACCCAGAGACACAGGGCCTTGTAGAGGAATGGGATGAGGGGGAAACAGAGGGACACCAAGATGTGTACTGAGTGCACCTGTGGAACGGTCATTAAGACACTAACAGCTTACAGACGGTAGGCAATTAAGAGGCATTTCTATTGACTCTGAAAAACACCAAAAGAAAGAAACACAGGGTCCCTGCTCATCTGCGTGAACGTGCCTTAGGCATGCTGCAAGGAGTCATGAGGACTGCAGATGTGGCCAGGGCAATAAATTGCAATGTCCGTTCTGTGAGACGCCTAAAACAGCACTACAGGGAGACAGGACGGACAGCTGATCGTCCTCGCAGTGGCAGAACACGTGTAACAACACCTGCACAGGATCGGTACATCTGAACATCACACCTGCGGGACAGATACAGGATGGCAACAACAACTGCCCGAGTTACACCAGGAATGCACAATCCCTCCATCATTGCTCAGACTGTTCGCAATAGGCTGAGAGAGGCTTGTAGGCCTGTTGTAAGGCAGGTCCTCACCAGACATCACCAGCAACAACGTCGCCTATGGGCACAAACCCACCGTCGCTGGACCAGACAGGACTGGCAAAAAGTGCTCTTCACTGACGAGTCGCGGTTTTGTCTCACCAGGGGTGATGGTCGGATTTGTGTTTATCGTCAAAGGAATGAGCGTTACACCGATGCCTGTACTCTGGAGCGGGATCGATTTGGAGGTGAAGGGTCCGTCATGGTCTGGGGCGGTGTGTCACAGCATCATCGGACTGAGCTTGTTGTCATTGCAGGCAATCTCAACGCTGTGCGTTACAGGGAAGACATCCTCCTCCGTCATGTGGTACCCTTCCTGCAGGCTCATCCTGACATGACCCTCCAACATGACAATGCCACCAGCCATACTGCTCGTTCTGTGCATGATTTCCTGCAAAACAGGAATGTCAGTGTTCTGCCATTGGCAGCAAAGAGCCCGGATCTCAATCCCATTGAGCACGTCTGGGACCTGTTGGATCGGAGGGTGAGAAATGTCCAGGATCTTGCAGGTGCATTGGTGGAAGAGTGGGGTAACATCTCACAGCAATAACTGGCAAATCTGGTTTCTATACCCAATAAGTGAGGAGGAGATGCACTGCAGTACTTAATGCAGCTGGTGGCCACACCATATTCTGACTGTTACTTTTGATCCCCCCCTTTGTTCAGGTACACATTATTCAAGTTCTGTTAGTCACATGTCACATTTGCGATGCACCTTACCTTAAGTAGGAGGTGGTACTTGAGAACCCGCTGCATGGGCACTACCAGCAGGTCCTGGAGCTTGAACTTGCCCTCTTGCACCTTCATAGTGCACTCCTACAACAACAACAAGAAACATCATACATTTCACAGTTCATAACTACAGCAGCAGCCAAAGTGTACACATTCTGATACAAAAGTGTAATTTCAAACTATCACTACACCACTTTGCTACAGTTGTGCCTTCCAACAACAGTATCAACAGCTTATTAAAAGGTATCAAATCCCTGTCTGTCCTTACCCCTTAGTGAACATCTACATCCGGACATTCATACTGATATGGATATTCCTTTACTGTATGAGTAATAAAGAACACATTCGTCCCTCTGTCTGAATAATAGCCATAACAATCTCCTTTTTTATTAAGAAAAACAACAAGCCATACAGCTGCATTGTAATGCATTGAGGCAGACCAGGGGCCATCGTAACCCAGTAGATGCTCAATGCTGTCTTCTGCTCTACACAAAGAAATGATTCACTGGGATTATCAGACCTGATGTCTCTCTCTCTCACCTGAATGGATGACTCTGATCCTTATCCAATTTAAAAGCCACATTGCTGTGTGTGTGTGTGTGTGTGTGTGTTGTGTGTGTGTGTGTGTGTGTGTGTGTGTGTGTGTGTGTGCGCGTGTGCGTGTGTGTGAGAGAGAGAGAGAGAGAGAACACTCTCACGTACACACACAGTTAGAATGAGCAGGAAGAAACTACTACAATGTACCCAATTTCAAAGGTTTTAACCATCTCCCAGACCCAATCTCAGGCCTTCCCCCTATCCTGCACCCTAGTCTACCCTAATCCCCCTTCACCACAGAGATAGCCTTCTCCTATCATCAGTAACTACCCTTCCTCTATCATCACTTCTGACTTGGTTTGGGTCCAGTTTGCTACAGAGAAGTTACTATGTCCCTAACACAGACAGAGTTCTCTATGTCCTCTCTCCGATGCTCGCTTCCAGCCAGGGCATTTTAACATCCTGTAATATGTGTATTAACTGTAATATGTGTGTTTAGGGCTGACCGGGAAGTACATGTCCCTCAGAGGGCAGTTGGACACTGTACAGTACTGTTCTGTAGACTTCTGCTCCTCACAGTTAAGAGTGTTTCACTGTGTTAGGACATCTCCAGGCGTCCGTACTGGGACCTAGAGACCTGCCTTCTACTTACAGTGCATTCGGAAAGTATTCAGACCCCTTGACCCCAAAAAGTTAAATATTGTTTTCATCAGACCAGATAATCTTGTTTCTCATAGTCTGAGAGTCCTTTAGATGCCTTTTGGCAAACTACTTGATGTGCAAGTAGAAATACTGGTGTGCAAAAGAGCAGAAAAGTAAATAAAAACAATATGGGGATGAGGTAGGTAGATTGGGTGGGCTATTTACAGATGGGCTATGTACAGCTGCAGCGATCGGTTAGATGATCAGATAGCTGATGTTTAAAGTTAGTGAGGGAAATATAAGTCTCCAGCTTCAGCGATTTTTGCAATTCGTTCGGGTCATTGGCAGCAGAGAACTGGAAGGAAAGGCGGCCAAAGGACGTGTTGGCTTTGGGGATGGCCAGTGAAATATACTTGCTAGAGCGCGTGCTACGGGTGGGTGTTGTTATCGTGACCAGTGAGCCGAAGTCGAGAAGCGGTAGGATAGTCAGTTTTACAAGGGTATGTTTGGCTGCGTGAGTGAAGGAGGCTTTGTTGCGAAATAGGGAGCCGATTCTAGATTTTATTTTGGATTGGAGATGTTTAATATGAGTCTGGATGGAGAGTTTACAGTCTAGCCAGACACCTAGGTATTTGTAGTTGTCCACATATTCTAAGTCAGAACCGTCCAGAGTAGTGATGCTAGTCGGGCGGGCGGGTGTGGGCAGAGAACGGAGAAACATTCATTTGATTTTACTAGCGTTTAAGAGCAGTTGGAGACCACGGAAGGAGTGTTGTATGGCATTGAAGCTTGTTTGGAGGTTAGTTAACACAGTTTCCAAGAAAGGGCCAGATGTATACAGAATGGTGTCGTCTGCGTAGAGGTGGATCAGGGAATCACCCGCAGCAAGAGTGACATCGTTGATATATACAGAGAAAAGAGTCGGCCCGAGAATTGAACCCTGTGGTACCCCCATAAAGACTGCCAGAGGTCCGGACAACAGGCCCTCCGATTTGACACACTGAACACTGTCTGAGAAGTAGTTGGTGAACCAGGCGAGGCAGTCATTTGAGAAACCAAGGCTATTAGGTCTGCCAATAAGAATACGGTGATTGACAGAGTCGAAAGCCTTGGCCAGGTCGATGAAGACGGCTGCACAGTACTGTCTTTTATCGATGGCGTTTATGATATCGTTTAGTACCTTGAGCGTGGCAGAGATGCACCCGTGACCAGCTCGGAATCCGGATTGCACAGTGGAGAAGGTACGGTGGGATTCGAAACGGTCAGTGATCTGTTTATTGACTTGGCTTTTGAAGACTTTAGAAAGGCAGGGCAGGATGGATATCGGTCTATAACCGTTCGGGTCTAGAGTGTCACCTCCTTTGAAGAGGGGGATGACCGCGGCAGCTTTTAGATTGATGGCAAAACATGTATTTAATCCATTTTAGAATAAGGCTGTAATGTAACAAAATGTGGAAAAGGGAATGCACTGTAAGCTACAGTACTAGAGCTGGGTCAACCCAGCAGCATGGCTTGGCCAGCAGTGGGCCACGATTTGGGCTAGCTGGGGATTCCAGGTTTATCAGATCTTTCACTGCAGACCATTGCTGTTTGTCCAACTGCAGTACAGTAGCTTTAGATGGAAGCCAAACTATTATAGTAAGATGTCATGATTCAAAACACCATGGCTGGTTGTGAATCAACTTTGCGCCAATGTTGAGCAGATGCCAGATGGGTGGTAAGGGAGGGGGAGGGATATGTGTGTGTGTGTGGTTACTGTACCTCGACTTTCATCTTAACGTCCTCCCGCGTGGCGATGAGCTCATCCAGTATCTTCTGGGCATTCTCCATGTGGCTGCAGTACTGGCCGTAGATCAACAATCTGTATATCGACACATTACATCACTGTATTATTACTAGCATACACTGAGTGTACAAAACATTAGGAACACCTGCTCTTTCCATGACAGACTGACTGACCAGGTGAATCCAGGTGAAAGCTATGATCCCTTATTGATGTCACCTGTTAAATCCACGTCAATCAGTGTAGATGAAGGGGAGGAGACAGGTTAAAGAAGGATTGTTAAGCCTTAAGACAATTGAGACATGGACTGCATATGTGTGCCATTCAGAGCGTGAATGGACAAGACAAAATATTTAAGTGCCTTTGAACGGGGTATGGTAGTAGGTGCCAGGCACACCGGTTTGTGTCAAGAACTGCAACGCTGCTGGGTTTTTCACGTTCAACAATTTCCCATGTGTATCAAGAGCATTGGAGTCAACATGGGCCAGCATCCCTATGGAACAATTTCGACACTTTGTAGACCATGCGCTTAAGAATTGAGGCTGTTCTGAGGGCAAAAGGGGGTGCATCTCAATATTAGGAAGGCGTTCTTAATATTTTGTACACTCAGTGTATATTCTATTATAGGGTTCCTGCAAAGGGTTCCCAATATCAAAGTACACAGATCATCATATAGCAATATGCTGTTGACTCTTAGGACCAGTTCATTACCCAATAACCCATTGGGCACTTGACACTAAGGAGGAGTAAGCCATACTAATAGCTTTATATTAAACATAATTACAACAGTATTAAACAGTTCAGTGGGTGACCCATTTGCCACCATAGGCGGCAGATGTAAAATGAACATATGAATAGATTTCATATGGACATGACTACTGTATATATGAATATATTGTATTAATAAGTAATACATTAACTCGAAACCCAGGGCAAATCTTTTGAAGAATACACGCCTCTACCCAATAAGTCATAATCATAGTATAACCACAGTACACTAATGAAAGATAGTGATTATAATAAATTGCTTTGAAGAGTTCTCAGGCAGAGAGCCTATTAATTTGAGCCAGTGAGGATATGAAGGGCACATTCACAACGGGCCCCTGACACAGATCACTTCATCTTGGAACTAGTTCAAAGTTATCTTGACTAGAGGATGGCACCACGCGTGGCACAGATTCCTCTCTCTTATTTTTCAAAGTAGGGCATTGTCACGACTGGCAGTGCCAAACCCCTCTGACGCTTTTGGCAAAGTCTCTTAATCTTCAGCAGAGCCGAGTTTGCATTTCTAAAGTATAAGGATGTCTCTGACAGATCCTTGACAGAGACGAGAGCACTGCTCCAGAGAGCTGGGAGACGTCTCCAAAACTCAGCAAGAGAGCAGGAGCACAGTACGGCAGAAAAAGCACATTTCTCTTAGAAAATCTCTTAAAACATAGTTGAGTTTCTTCTTCTTTCAATTCAATTACTACAATAATTCACTAAGCTTTTTAACATTTCACAACTCTCACTAACAGAGTGCTTTGATAACAGTCACTACCCCAGCTCTCAAAACTAAACTCATCTCCTTTTCTAAGCCTCTTACATGGACAAACCCACTAACTGAACACCTGCAGACTGCACAAACCCCATTACGATGCTAACCAATTTATATGACCTCTGCCTACTGTACATTCATAATATGACTAGATCCCCATCGGTAGGGATGAGTCCTCCAGTGGCCAACTATCCGGATGGCTCTCTCCATCCCTAAACCCCATTAATGACTGGCCTAGACTGACCTCCACTGTGAAGCTCCCTGGCTGGGTCTGGTCCAAAGACAACGTGGTCTGGGGCTAACAAGGACCTGATTAGGGCCTGATCCACAGCCAGGGAGATCACTCCTCTCCTTAAGGAGGGGAATTTGATTAAGATGAATGGCTGCCTTGCTCAATTATGAGCCAGGCAGGCAGCGGCAGTCAGATTCAGCAGCAGGCAGCACCATACCGAGGGTACAGGGCAGGTGTCAGCCACGCGCTTTAATAACACGTGTCACAGACTTAATTGAACATGAAGGTCTTATTTTACGAGGCCATTTCAGGAGCGGGATGTTTAAGATGGAGCGACTGGTGGGGAAAGTGATATTGTGATCAGATTATGAGGCAATGGATTAGACACCCACTGAGATTAGACACAAGGTTTTGAATCCTTATCGATTGGTTATATTACAACATGGCAATATACAGGGTATATTTATATGTGACAATGGATAAAGGAAGAGCGAGTGAGATGACACAAACAAACATTCAGACAGAAAGAGCAGACAGAGATAAAAGAGAGAGAGACAGACAGAGAGCAGGAGAGATTGGGGGAAAAAGATGGCACGAGAAAACAGAGAAATAAAAAGACAAAATAAGAGAAAGTGTAGGCTACATGAGAGAGAAAGAGCTCAGCTGGATGGGATTAGGCAGTGTTCACTGAATGGTTCCATGTAGCCTGTGTAGTGTGTGTGCCTGAGGGTCCGCTTTCTGAAGCTCCTCCACCACCACTAAAAACACTCCAAAACCAGGCAGAAGTCTGTGGTGTTGACAGACAAGGACACAGGGAGGAGGTGAACAGGGGCCATCCTAACAGACCAATTTGTCCCCTGTTCAGTGACAGGCCTCAGCATGGGACACAGGGCCTGCTCTGATACTGACACAGCAGAGAGGACGTGTCACAGTGTTAATGCTAATACTTACAGACCCCTCTAATAACAGGCTTTCGTGTTCCTCCAGCTCTAAAGGAAAGTCTTTGTTCTCCTCCCATAGACAACCAGTGGAACAAAGGGTATGATTACACACACACATGTACAAAGCCACATGTACACACACGTAAGCACATGCAGTGGAGTCAGACATAATTAACCCCTGAGACACTGACAAGCACAGCCTCCTCTCCTGATGTCTGGACACATCACACTGGGAGACTTGTGATGTTATGCTCCCCTAGGAACCAGCTATATCTCCTTCTATCACTCCTTCTGTCTTTCCCTTTGAAGTAATGTTTAATTCCTCTTCTCTCTCCCTCTCACAGTGTAGCATGCTGGCTTCTTTCAGTCAAGAAGTAAATTGATTCTGTGAAACGTTACTCATATTGATTCTGTGAAACGTTACTCGTAATGATTCTGTGAAACGTTACTCATATTGATTCTGTGAAACGTTACTCGTATTGATTCTGTGAAACGTTACTCGTAATGATTCTGTGAAACGTTACTCGTAATGATTCTGTGAAACGTTACTCGTAATGATTCTGTGAACACTTATCTCATTTAATTTCTGGAAACCAGTTACTCGAGTAAGTGACCTAAACTCCACGTGCATTACAAAAGGGAGTAGCGATACTGATCCAAGAGCAGGATGACTCACAGGACCTGACTGGTAAAATCTAATTGACCGAACCGTGTAGGGACGACGACACAGGTAAAGCAAAGAAGACCTCACAAAGCCAACACCAAACGAGAGAAACACTTCATTAACAATGGACCGGCTGTAATGCGATGGACGACTGGCCATGGAGCCAGTTCCCATCATTCCGTACATGGCCTAAAGTCTTGAAGAGCTACAGTAAAAGTAATACATTTGGAGTGCTTTTCTATAGGTGCGACATCAATTAGGATTACGATGATTATTCTTAAGTCGAGTAGTCCTTGTTTAACCAGTTAACTCATTAGTGCTGCATCTAATATATAGACGCAATTTTGGTGGGTTAAGTTTGAGGCGATCATTGGTTGAAATTGACCATCGAATCCGGTTGAAATGGATTTTGAAGAGATTTGATGGTTAGATGGATAGATGAGTACGTCGCTTAATTAACAAGGGAATACGTTTGGGCAGCTACACGTTATAAAGCTTGCGCTGCTGTTGCTTTTTTTTGCGTGATAGCGTGAAGCCAAAAACTTTGCTAGATTACTTTGGTATTTGGGAGGATGATGTATTACATAGATTTGGACGTTTTACTATCAGGTTACCCCCTCAGGAAGCAAACACTACCTTGAGTAATACATTTTGTAAAAGCTAGGCCGCTCTGAAGGCAATATGCTTTACCGTCTACCACACGACTCGCCCCAAGGGGAAAATACCCAGTTTCTTATTGTTGGCTGCCCAGCGAAAAGCATACGAGGAACCCAACCTCGCGGCCTTCGCGTATGAAGAGGCATTCTGTGCATTATGGTGCCTTGCTGACTTGTATTTAGAGCTCCGTTAGCTTGCCGAGGCCACGGCAGGGCATGATGTATGTTATGCCCGATTGGAATTGAAGCGCTCTCATCCACTGCATAAGGCTAGCGTTTTTGTTAACCGACACGTTGTATTCTCCTCAAGAACGAAGCTGGCAGCTCACATGTTATAGCGAACCGAAGCTAATCAGTATAAGCTGTTTGTCTGCGTAGTGACGGGCTGGGCGGCCTCATGAGGATCCCCAGCGGCAAGGAGCACAGTCATGTAAACAGAGAGAGAGTCGTGAAACAAAGTATGAGTTCTAGAATAATTGCAAACCAGTAAGCGTATCTCCCATCTATTTAATTAATGCCAGAGGGCATACTCAGTTGTACAATTCTATTTGTAATCCCTCATTTTTCCACTCAGCACTGAATCGATACGAGTGACAGCATATGAACTATTTTTGCCAATTTGTTTAGAACTTAGCGATGGCGCCATTTCCTAATCCACGACGAGGAACCACTCAAGCGCCAGGTAACACTCGGGACACCCCAACTTCAATGAAGGACACCAAAACCCTACCCGTACGGACCAACTCGCACGAGAGGGGTATACTCACAAACAAGACCATCCCCACTCCTATGCTGTACCCGATAGAACACTATCATGACCCAGGCCAGCTGTGATCCTGCTCGTCTGAGCGATATCGGCCTGAGGACACGGAACCCACACTTGGAACCAGCTTCTTCGATAACTCCACACTGATGGACCCTTATGTGACTATTCGCGGAGAAGTGCGAATGTTGGTTGGGATTCGTAATAATAGCATTGCCTCTCAATTGGTTCCTTATAAAGTAATTATTTGGATGCTTTCCATCGTAATGTGACACACTTTTGATTAAGGCAGCATGTTCTGGTTTGAGTGTTAATTATAATATGCGCTTATTTCACTGATGTAGAATTTTCCTGCAGCCTTTGCAGTCGTCAAGGGCGCCCTTCCCTACTCCTATCGAGTATGCATCGTGACCCATGCAGCTATTTAACAAGTGTCTGTTTCCTCCAACTCCGTTGCACGAACGTTTTTATGTCGATTTCAGACTCGAACCTGAGATAGAGAGGTGTCTCGAAAAAGTGATATTGTATATTATCTGGGTAGACACAACAATTTTCAGCAGAATATTTTTAATCATCATAAACATGGGTTCACTCCCACGTCCAATAATCTCCTAGCCGGCGTCTTGTACCCGAATTGGTGTCACTGTATTTGTGCACACTCGGTAGACCTTCAACCCAATACGCACCTTTGTTATCTTGGGTGAAGTAGCTGAAGAAATATGCGAAGGGATGCTCGATCGCCTATGGCCTCTGTGAACTAGACTATTTGACGGTTGTCGCGCGCGTTCGCAAAGAAACCTTCCTTTGGTGCGCATCTGTGTAGCATGGGCCAGTAAAAACTTTGCAACGTTCTAAGAACGCCCAATATCTACATATTGCTGTTGGTTAGGACCTTTATCCTTCGGGTATTATCCTTACTCCTCCCCTCTAGTGCTTTCACGCGTCGGTTGGAGCTTGTGGTTAGGAGTGGTTTTACGTCGGTGTATTACCTCCAGGCGGCTGACTATGTTACGTCCCGACTGATGCCAGATGGGACCTGCGACGTCTATCTCCTTATAATCCCCAGTCCTCTGCTCCTGCTTAATATGACTCTGCTTAAAACCGCTAATCCCTCTGCGCTTCATAGCATAAAGTATTAACCTTAGGGAAGGCCTCCACTCCCTAAGTTTATGTTTGTTCAATGCTGCATAGTTGGGCAGAGCCTACCACTTGATATGAGGCCACAAACGCCGGCTATATTGTTCCTTTGGGTCTTAAATTCATGAAGTGGGTCTATTAAGATTAATCCGATAGTAGTGGTCACATGGATGCATTAGAAAAGCACCCAGCGTCCAAAACGTATATTCAGGAACATTTTAATCATCCCCCAATTTAGCACCAGGCCTCTTTCCAGCCGAACAAGCCCGAAGGTGAGAACGGCCAAAAGCGGGGCGGTGTCGTGCCAATATCACTGCAAAAAGACTTCCTGACAGCGTCATTCGCCATAACGATGCCAACGTACTCAAGGGTCCTAGTGGTCATCGCTCGCGAAACTCTTGGTGATAGAAACATCGGCCTGGCTGACTGTGATTTTTATATTAATAGAGTGAGCGGAACTTCTCAGGAGAAAAATGAATATAACCATGAATTCTTGACTTCACCGATGCGTGACCTCCTGATTCAGTTATAATACGGATAGACAACTCCTCTGCGCCCAGCATGTGCATTCTGGACATAGTAGTGTGTAGACCTAGCTGTGAAGTCAT
Source organism: Salvelinus sp. IW2-2015 (assembly GCF_002910315.2). Classification (NCBI taxonomy): domain Eukaryota; kingdom Metazoa; phylum Chordata; class Actinopteri; order Salmoniformes; family Salmonidae; genus Salvelinus; species Salvelinus sp. IW2-2015. Next base: position 15,908,493 of record NC_036842.1, read on the forward strand.
TTTTTCCACTCAACCATATTTCTGATCTTTACATGATGGCAGTGCGTTCATCAGACTAGATGGCGTACCGTATTATATTTGGAACATGGCTTCAGACACCCGCTGGAGCCACCCTACAATCTAAGCTCGAGTCTTTGCCCTAACCTCAACAATATAAATAATGAAGCACCTACATGGTGTTTGGCATGGGTCAATTTAGGTCTCGCGGTAACGCCACCCACTCGTACGCCGGAAAGGGGAATCGATACAAAACGAACCACGGAACCCATACATACCAAATCATCATAAACACCTAACAAAACTAACTAAACAAAACTATAGCCCTCACAAAACAAACCTCTCGCTGTTTTCAACCAAGATCTCAGCGATCACTGCCTCATTGCCTGCACATCGTAATGGGTCAGCGGTCAAACGACCTCCATCATCACTGTCAAACGCTCCCTGAAACACTTCAGCAAGCAGGCCTTTCTAATCGACCTGGCCGGGGTATCCTGGAAGGATATTGATCTCATCCGTCAGTAGAGGATGCCTGGTCATTTTTTTAAAATGCCTTCCTCCACCATCTTGAATAAGCATGCCCCATTCAAGAAATTTAGACCAGGAACAGATATAGCCTTGGTTCTCTCCTGACCTGACTGCCCTTAACCAACAGAAAAAACATCTATGGCGTCTTGCATTAGCATCGAACAGCCCCGTGATATGCAACTTTTCAGGGAAGCCAGAAACCAATATACACAAGCAGTTAGAACAGCCAAGGCTAGCTTTTTCAAGCAGAAATTTGCTTCCTGCAACACAAATTCAAAAAAGTTCTGGACACCGTAAAGTCCATGGAGAATAAGAACACCTCCACCCAGCTTCCAACGCTCTGAAGATAGGAACACTGTCACCACCGACAAAATCCACTATAATTGAGAATTTCAATAAGCATTTTTCTACGGCTGGCCATGCTTTCCACCTGGCTACCCCTACCCCGGACAACGCACTGCCCTCCCCTCTGCTACTCGCCCAAGCCTTCCCCATTTCTCTTTCTCCCAAATACAGTCAGCTGATGTTCTAAATGAGCTGCAAAATCTGGACCCTTACAAATCAGCGGGCTAGATAATCTGGACCCTTTCTTTCTAAAACTATCTGCTGAAATTGTTGCCACCCCTATTACTACCTCTTCAACTCTCTTTCGTGTCGTCTGAATCCCAAAGATTGGAAGCAGCTGCGGTTATCCCCTCTTCAAAGGGGGGACACCCTTGACCCTAATGCTACAGACCTATATCATCCTACCCTGCCTTTCTAAGGTCTTCGAAAAGCCAAGTCAACACAAACAGATTACCGACCATTTCGAATTCCACCACACCTTCTCCGCAATGCAATCTGGTTTCAGAGCTGTCCATGGTGCACCTCAGCCACGCTCAAGGTCATAAACGATATCGTAACCCGCATCGATAGAAACAATACTGTGCAGCCGTATTCATTGACCTGGGCAAGGCCTTTGACTCTGTCAATCACCACATCCTCATTGGCAGACTCGACAGCCTTGTTTCTCTAATGATTGCCTCGCCTGGTTCACCAACTACTTCTCTGATCGAGTTCAGTGTGTCAAATCGGGGGGTCTGTTGTCCGGGCCTCTGGCAGTCTCTATGGGTGCCACAGGGTTCAATTTCTTGGACCGACTCTTTCTCTGTTTACATCAATGATGTCGCTCTTGCTGCTGGTGATTCTCTGATCCACTCTACGCAGACGACACTATTTTGTATACTTCTGGCCCTTCTTTGACACTGTGTTAACAACCCCTCCAGGCGAGCTTCAATGCCATACAACTCTCCTTCCGTGGCTCCAACTGCTCTTAAATACAAGTAAAACCAAATGCATGCTCTTCAACCGATCGCTGCCTGCTCCTGCCGCCTGTCCACACATCACTACTTTGGACGGCTCTGACTTAGAATTGTGGACACTACAAATACCTAGGGTTCTGGTTAGACTGTAAACTCTCCTTCCAGACTCACATCAACATCTCCAATCCAAAGTCAAATCTAGAATGGCTTCCTATTCCGCAACAAAGCATCCTTACTCATGCTGCCAAACATACCCTTGTAAAACTGACCATCCTACCAATCCTTGACTTCGGTGATGTCATTTACAAAATAGCCTCAAAACCTACTCAATAAATTGGATGCAGTCTATCACAGTGCCATCCGTTTTGTCACCAAAGCCCCATATATACTACCCACCACTGCGACCTGTACACTCTCGTTGGCTGGCCCTCGCTTCATACCGTCGCCAAACCCACTGGTTCCAGGTCATCTACAAGACCCTCTAGGTAAAGTCCCCCTTATCTCAGCTCGCTGGTCACCATAGCAGCACCTACCTGTAGCACGCGCTCCAGCAGGTATATCTCTCTAGTCACCCCCAAAACCAATTCTTCCTTTGGACGCCTCTCCTTCCAGTTCTCTGCTGCCAATGACTGGAACGAACTACAAAAATCTCTGAAACTGGAAGCACCTATCTCCCTCACTAGCTTTAAGCACCAGCTGTCAGAGCAGCTCATAGATTACTGCACCTGTACATAACCCATCTACAATTTAGCCCAAACAACTACCTCTTTACCTACTGTATTTATTAATTTATTTTGCTCCTTTGCACCCCATTATTTCTGTCTCGACTTTGCACTCTCTTCCACTGCAAACCAACCATTCCATTGTTTTTTTAGTTTTTTTTTTATTTTACTTGCTGTGTTGTACTCACTTCGCCTCCATGGCCTTTTATATTTTTATTTATTTATACATATATTTGTTTGCCTTCACCTCCCTTATCTCACCTAACTTGCTCACATTGTATATAGACTTATTTTTTTTATTTTTTTTCACTGTATTATTGACTATATGTTTGTTTTACTCCATGTGTAACTATGTGTTGTTGTATGTGTCGAACTGCTTTGCTTTATCTTGGCCAGGTCGCAATTGTAAATGAGAACGTGTTCTCAATTTGCCTACCTGGTTAAATAAAGGTTAAATAAATAAATAAAAAATAAAATGTTAGGATTCTATATTAGAGACAGTCGACAGCATGGAACAAGACCCCCTCTAGGATGCTAAAGCAGCACTCTGCCTATACGACGGCTTCTGCTAGGCCCTTGAGGAGCATGACATGTCATGTGGAAAAGGTGTTGAAGTGAATCGAAAAAAGTCCTGATTCACGTGGCTCGGGGTAGCGGCGTGCCTGTCAAGACGTGTTCTAGCCCATATCAAAGACTCCAGTCACCCAAGTCATAGACTGTTCTCTCTGCTACCGCATGGCAAGCGGTACCGGAGCAAAATGCTCGAACAACCTGTACCCCGCACATTGACTCTGTACCGGTACCCCGTGTATATAGCCTTGTTATTGTTTGTTTACTGTGTTCATTTTTTTCTTACTTTAATTTATTTAGTAAATATTTTAAAAACTCTATTTTCTTAAAACGTCATTGTTGGTTAGTTAAGTAAGCATTTCACAGTAAGGTCTACACCTGTTGTATTCAGCACATGACAAATACAATTTCATCAAATTTGATTTGATTTCATGTAGTTTACAGAAGTTCATTCAGGAAGACTGGTCTGAAGGCTCGTTTAACTTCAACCATAACATAATTCACTTTGTTTCCAAATCTATGGGCATAGTGGTAATGAATAAAAACGTATCAGCACAGCGTTTCGTTTCTTCTACTCTTTCCTATTGGCCATGTGCGGAACGCCATTCACCTATTTACCTTGTAGACTATAAACTGGGCACAAAAATGCAATTCCCTCACGCAAGTGGGACCATTTTCAGACGCTCAAATTCTGTGAGTCATGAGCCCAGGCCTGTCCAGCCATGAGCTCCTCCAACTGTCTAATATTAATGTGCTTGACTCATCTCTGCAACTCCCAGACGACGGGGTCGAAGAGGTCGTTTCTCCCAAAGGGAGGAAAAAGTTCCAGAAATTGGCTTTGCCAGCAAGGGGGAAAACTCTAAGATGGCTGTCTCTGGGCTGTCTCTGTCTCTGCTGCAGCGTTCACCGCGGCTACCTCCACCCGGGCCGCTCTTGCTGCCACAACCAACGACCCTGTATATCTTTAAAACCTCAGATAAGAGGCTACAGCGTATCCTTTCCATCGCAGAGTTTGTGCTAGCATTGAGCATTTGCCACAATGTGTTGTGCTTAATGTTTCCCCCCAGGAGAAGAGAGCTTGATAAATTACATAAATTAAGATTTGCTGCCGTGTTTAGCCGTCATCCCATGTTGATACATAATATCATTCCATTTCAGCTATCAGATCTAGTTTATCGTAAATGCTCCTTGTATGCATACTCCCAAGGCTATTCATGGGGTACACTCAACCATTTGTTAAACAATATGTTGTCTTGTGTCATAAAGTTTTTTCTGCAGGGAGCGCACAGAGTTATTTCCAAATATGGCTATTGTCTGCAGGGACACGGGCACATATGCTACTGGTAGTGGGTTACAAGTATAATTCATGACTATTCTATATTTATCTGACGATACTCATCGTTAGGCCTGCCGCCTACTCATTGTCACTTAATTCTTAAGTTCTGCAAGCAATGAATATACATCATTATTATAATATAGCTTTCATTGTAGTGGCTATCGTGCCTGCACAAATCAATCAAATGTCAGTGTCATATGTACAGGATAGACGTGGAGTAGGCTTCCCAGTTCAATGAATTACTTCACTCATCATAGGTCTATGTATATTTTTGTCATGTCATATTGATCTAGCACACGTTTGCAGTCTAAGGTTTCTGTTTGGTTTCAGGTGTATAGCCCGCAGGCTTACCCTTTCCCCTTAACGTGTTGAACTGTTTTCACTCCCTCACTATCACTCTCTTCTCTCGAATCATTATATTAAAATGTATGGAACTCCATATAACACTGGTGTGTCTTTCATGGTCGTGCCCTGCCTGGCTGTGAGAACTCCCGTGTACTGGTCTACACAGGCTGGTTGCTGCTGTTTACAGCTATATGATTGCATAGGAGCGGACTGGAACTAAGGTGAACCCAAAAGCAGCTTGTCAAACGGCCACACCGACACTCCATTACCAGCAATCATGGATTGGTATCGTAGGAAAAAGAGGGCCGAATAGGCCCCCATTAACATCGACGGGGCTGTAGTTGAGCGGGTCGAGAGTTTCAAGTTCCTTGGTGTCCACATCACCAACAAACTATCATGGTCCAAACACACCAAGACAATCGTGAAGAGGGCACAACAAAAACATTTCCCCTCAGGAAACTGAAAATATTTGGCATGGGTCCCCAGATCCTCAAAAGGTTCTACAGCTGCACCATCGAGAGCATCCTGACCAGTTGCATCACCGCCTGGTATGGCAACTGCTCGGCATCTAACCGTAAGGCGCAACAGAGGGTAGGCCCAGTACATCACTGGGGCCAAGCTTCCTGCCATCCAGGACCTATATAATAGGCGGTGTCAGAGGAAAGCCCCTAAAATTGTCAGAGACTCCAGTCACCCAAGTCATAGACTGTTTTCTCTGCTACAGTACCACATGGCAAACGGTACCAGAGCGTCAAGTCTAGGACCAAAAATCTCCTTAACAGCTTCTACGCTGTTATTAGCTATGCATAGTCACTTCACCCCTACCTACATGTACAAATTACCTCAACGAACCTGTACCCCCGCACAGTGACTCGGTACCAGTACCCCCTGTATATAGCCTCATTATTTTAATTTGATTGTGTTCTTTTTTATAGTTTTATTTGGTAAATATTTGGTAAACATATTGTTAACCAACTGTGCAGTTAAAAAAAGAGTTAAGGTCATGTAAGTAAGCATTTCACGATAAGGTCTACACTTGTATTCGGCGCATGTGACAAATCAAGTTTGATTTGATTTGATTTATAATAATCAGAGACAACATGTTTCCTATAGTCTGTAAGCATATTCATTCATATTTTACATTATAAAGTTGGCTTACATGCATAATTGTAGCATTCTTCCTTCACAAGTAGTGCTTTGCCATTTCACAGTCATTTTATCAATTGAGTCTTCAGTGATAAAAAAAAACAAATACTTCAACCATGCTTTATGAACTCAGTAGACCTAGGCCTTTAACTTTCAGTCCTCTAGGCATTTTCATTTCATTTGTATTTTATCTCGTCATAAACAAAATGTCTTCTGCAATAACTTGATATGTTAAGTCAGTCCTTGCAATCAGTTCTATCTCGAATAATGGTTATATTCTCCAGCCTACCAGCAGCAAACCAAGTAGCAAGGTGGTCATTAACATCTGGCGCCAAGGATCTTCCCTCAGAGACGTGGCCATTCCCCAAACTATTTAATAAAATGTCATATTGCATTCCATCTTTTTGTTCATTCAGTTAAGCCTGTACTCGATTGAACTAGAGAGGGTGCAAGAGAAAGGGAGAGAGAGAGTGAGAGCTATTTAGAGGGAAAGCCAGTCGGGAGTAAAGTCGGAAGATGGACGTAAAAAAAAGCATGTGGGGGAAACAACCCCTAAACTCCACAGTCGCTTAAGACTGAGCTCTTCTGTGGAAGGGAGGGACACTTTCCATCAGTGACATGTAAACGTTCTCTTTAAATTCCTCTCTCACTTCCGGACAGTGTTATCACCCCTGCTGCCGCTACACCAGCTCTCTCTTTATGGGAACGCTGCCATCCATGTTATTTCAGAGGAAACACAATTTGGAGTAACTGTTCCCCTGGCCTTCACCCCCACCTCTGTAGCGAGTCTGCATCCGCATCTGGCTGGAGCATCAGGCCAGAGAGGAAATCTCCTAGCAAAGCAGAAGTGACAGGCTGCAGAGAGAGGTAATATTGTCTGACACGTGGCATTGGGACCCCTCACCTTCACTGAACACATTCAGCACACAGCAAATGGAAGGGAACACAGTGGGAGCCCTCTGGTACAACAGCTCTCTGCTGGTCTCTAAGTACATATTACAGGGTTATCAGGGGTGCGGATTACTCTGGAAATGAGTTTGGGGTTTGGGAAAGTGGCAAGCCCTCCTATGTAATGTATGGTGAACCAGCAGGGGAGCCTCTTATAAAAAAGTAGGCTGCCTTCCTTGAGCTGGAACGATAAAAACGAAAATGATCAACACCAACCAAACCGACCACTTATCTTGGTGATATCGTTCATTACAACAAATAACCTATAGGGTTCTACTAGAGAAATGTGAAGTTTGAAAATAATAATATGGTTGGTTGATTGTTGATGGGACGATGGACACCTACAACATTTAAATGAGTAGTATAATAGTTTAAAAAATAACAGGGGTGCACAATAATGTTAAGCGTATTGTTCAATGTATTGTTATCGTGATAATTCAGTCAATTTATCATGATAGGGATTTCCTCTAAAGTACATTCAAAACTGTCATCAAGTCTTAACACGTTTTAGAGAAGGTGCCATTAGCCACACTGACATTTTCAGCATGGCATTCACTGGACACAGCAATGACAACATGAGAAGCTTTTCATTCATTTTTCAAAGAGACGAAAAAGCTGGTGTATTGTTGCAAAGGTCAATGGGACTTACAAGCGGAGATAACAACATTAATTAAACGAAGCCGGGTCCTCAGAACCAATCGACGAGGGGCTTTGATGAGAATGGATCCATCTGAGTGGTGCCAAATCCCCTAGTCACTGGGCTCTGTTACTGGTTAAAGAGCCACCCATAATGAAACAACGGGAGATTGTCTGTCAATCATCTCCTGAATACCAAAGGCAGCTTTGCCCAAAACACCCTCCTGTTCCGCATTCAGCAGAATGTCACAGAAGGTAAATATTAACATTCCCTGTCGTTGACATCTTTCAATGCTCTGATGATGGGAAGGTGGGAGGAAATAGCTTTTTAGCGTATTGCAGTGCAGGGAAGTTCAACATTCTACAAGTCACAACTCTAATCCTACCCATCATAGTAATGTTAAAGCCTGAGTTGTAGTAGCATCAGCTGGCAGACCATGTGGTGGCACATGATTAGGCCACGGGCCATAACTAGGAGATGTGCAGTGACCTAAAAGCCCTTGCTTCGCTCTGGTTGTAGTGTAGTTGTGCAGTAGGTGTATTAAAGTCTATGGTACAGTAAGAGCTTTAGCCTAGCGAGAGAGAGAGTTGAAGAGATATAAGGACAGCTCAATCAGAGGGGGGACTTTGTGTTAGGGGAGGAGGTGAGGGAGAGATTGGGATAGAGAGTGTCGTCACGCTAGCTCTGTGTGGTGTGATGCAGCTCTCCAGGTCCCCCAAGCAGCCCTGCAACGAGCCAATTACCTACACAATCTGACAAACAAACTATGTAGCGCAGATGCAGTCTGTTTGGAATGGGGAGATAGGACGCCAAGCATACACCCCCCCCCCCCCCCCTTACCGGTTATGTACTATAATCAGATCACCATCCAGTGTAAACACAAACATGCTCATCCACAGATTAACACAAGCATGCAATCACTCACACACAAATATATTTTACGAGTTTGGCTCCAGCTCCATGTGAATCCTAAAATGAGGCTGAATCAGGACTAACATTCCTGGAGGGCTGTCGTGGCTGTATCCTGTCATTACCAGACCAGGCCTATCATTACCATTACCTAAAGAGTAAAGTAGCACAGCACAGCGGGAAGCACATAACCACCCAAACGCATGCAAATCATCACCCACAATACTGTACTGCAGCTGGGTGTTCAACAGCTCTGACCGCCTTCTCTTCTATACACTAATGTGTTTTCATGAATCCCTAGTAGATTACAGGAATCCATTTCAACAGCCTACACAGATTGCAGAACATTTAGAGCGTGCTCTCTGAACTAGAATTGTTTATTATCATTATAACAGTGTTACAGACCCAGTCAGCTCTTTGCTTATATGAGTTTTAATTGATCCATTCTGTTAACACTATCAAATCAAATTTTATTTGTCACATGCGCCGAATACAACAGGTGTGACCTTACAGTGAAATGCTTACTTACAAGCCCAACCAACAATGCACTTCTAAGAAAATCCCTAAAAAAGTCAAAGATAAGAATAACAAATAATTAAAGAGCAGCAGTAAAATATCAATAGCTAGGCTATATACAGGGTGTACCGGTACAGAGTCAATGTGCGGGGGCACCGGTGTCGATGTAAGGGTAATTATGTACATGTAGGTAGAGTTATTAAAATGGCTATGCATAGATAATAACAGTGAGTAGCAGCAGCGTGGGGGGGGGGGGGGGGGGGGCGAAAGTCTGGTTAGCCATTTGATTAGCTGTTCAGGAGTCTTATGGCTTGGGGGTAGAAGTTGTTTAGAAGCCTCTTGGACCTAGACTTGGTGCTCCGGTACCGCTTGCCATAGGGTAGCAGAGAGAACAATTTATGACTAGGGTGGCTGGAGTCTTTGACAATTTTTAGGGCCTCCCTCTGACACCGCCTGGTATAGAGGTCCTGGATGGCAGGAAGCTTGGCCCCGGTGATGTACTGGGCCGTACGCACTACCCTCTGTAGTGCCTTCCGGTCGGAGGCCGAGCAGTTGCCATACCAGGCAGTGATGCAACCCGTCAGGATGCTCTCGATGGTGCAGCTGTAAAACCTTTTGAGGATCTGAGAACCCATGCCAAATCTTTTCAGTCTCCTGAGGGGGAATAGGTTTTGTCGTGCCCTCTTCACAACTGTCTTGGTGTGCTCGGACCATGTTAGTTTGTTGGTGATGTGGACACCAAGGAACTTGAAGCTCTCAACTTGCTCCACTACAGCCGCGTTGATGAGAATGGGGGAGTGCTCGGTTCTCCTTTCCTGTATGCCACAATCATCTCCTTTGTCTTGATCATGTTGAGGGAGAGGTTGTTGTCCTTGCACCACACGGTCAGGTCTCATCATTGTCGGTGATCAGGCCTACCGCCGTTGTGTCATCAGCAAACTTAATTATGGTGTTGGAGTCGTGCCTGGCCGTGCAGTCATGAGTGAACAGGGAGTACAGGAGGGGACTGAGCACGTGTTGAGGATCAGCATGGCGGATGTGTTGTTACCTACCCTTACCACCTGGTGGCGGCCCGTCATGAAGTCCAGGATCCAGTTTCAGAGGGAGGTGTTTAGTTCCAGGGTCCTTAGCTTAGTGATGAGCTTTGATGGCACTATGGTGTTGAACGCTGAGCTGTAGTCAATGAATAGCATTCTCACATAGGTGTTCCTTCTGTCCAGGTGGGAAAGGTGCAATGTAGATTGCATCATCTGTGGATATGTTGGTGCAGTATGCAAATTGGTGTGGGTCTAGGGTTTCTGGGATAATGTTGTTGATATGGGGCCTCCCGGGTGGTGCAGTGGTCTAGGGCACTGCATCGCAGTGCTAGCTGTGCCACCAGAGACTCTGGGTTCGCGCCCAGGCTCTGTCGCAGCCGGCCGCGCCCGGGAGGTCCGTGGGGCGACGCACAATTGGCCTAGCGTCGTCCGGGTTAGGGAGGGTTTGGCCGGTAGGGATATCCTTGTCTCAGCGCGCACCAGCGACTCCTGTGGCGGGCCGGGCGCAGTGCGCGCTAACCAAGGTAGCTAGGTGCACGGTGTTTCCTCCTACACATTGGTGCGGCTGGCTTCCGGGTTGGAGGCGCGCGGTGTTAAGAAGCAGTGCGGCTTGGTTGGGTGTTTCGGAGGACGCATGGCTTTCGACCTTCGTCTCTCCCGAGCCCGTACGGGAGTTGTAGCGATGAGACAAGATAGTAATTACTAACAATTGGATACCACGAAAAGGGGGGTAAAATAAAAAATAAAAATTGTTGTTGATATGAGCCATGACCAGCCTTTCAAAGCATTTCATGGCTACAGACATGAGTCCTACGGGTCGGTAGTCATTTAGGCAGGTTACCTTAGTGTTCTTGAGCACAGGGACTATGGTGGTCTGCTTGAAACATGTTGGTTTTAAAGACAGGGAGAGGTTGAAAATGTCAGTGAAGATACTTGCCAGTTGGTCAGCGCATGTTCTGAGTACACGTCCTGGTAATCCGTCTGCCCCAGAAGCCTTCTTAATGTTGACCTGTTTAAAGGTCTTACTCACATCGGCTGCGGAGAGCGTGATCACACCGTCTTCCGGAACAGCTGATGCTCTCATGCATGTTTCAGTGTTACTTGCCTCGAAGTGAGTATATAAGATATTTAGCTCGTCTGGTAGGCTTGTGTCACTGGGCAGCTTTCTGCTGTGCTTCCCTTCGTAGTCTGTAATAGTTTGCAAGCCCTGCCACATCCGACGAGCGTCGGAGCAGTTTAGTACGATTCGATCTTAGTCCTATATTGATGCTTTGCCTGTTTGATGGTTCGTCGGAAGGCATAGCAGGATTTCTTATAAGCTTCCGAGTTAGAGTCCCGCTCCTTGAAAGCGGCAGCTCAACCCTTTAGCTCAGTGAGTATGTTGCCTGTAATCCATGGCTTCTGGTTGGGGTATGTACGTACAGTCACTGTGGGGACAACGTCCTCGACGCACTTATTGATAAAGCCAGTGACTGATGTGGTGTACTCCTCAAAGCCATCGGAAGAACCCCAGAACATATTCGAGTTTATGCTAGCAAAACAGTCCTGTAGTTTAGCATCTGCTTCATCTGACCACTTTTTTATAGAAAGAGTCACTGGTTAATTTTTGCTTGTAAGCAGGAATCAGGAGGATAGAGTTATGGTCACATTTGCCAAATGGAGGGTTGAGGGAGAGCTTTGTACGTGTTTCTGTGTGTGGAGTAAAGGTGATCTAGAATTGTTTTCCCTTTGGTTGCACATCTACCATGCTGATAGAAATGAGGTAAAACTGATTTAAGTTTCTCTGCATTAAAGTCCCCGGCCACTAGGAGCGCCACCTCTGGATGAGCGTTTCCCTGTTTGCTTATAGCGGAATACAGCTCATTGAGTGTGGTTTTAGTGCCAGCCTCGGTCTGTGGTGGTATGTAGACAGCTACGAAAAATACAGATGAAAACTCTCTAGATAGTGTGGTCTAAAGCTTATCATGAGATACTCTACCTCAGGCGAGCAAACCCTGAGACTTTCTTAAATATCGTGCACCAGCTATTGTTTACAAATATGCATAGGCCTTCGCCCCGTTTCTTACCAGAGGCTGCTGTTCTGTCCTGCCGATAGAGTGCATAACCCGCCAGCTGTATGTTCCTAATGTCGTCGTTCAGTCACGACTCGGTGAAACACAAGATATTACCGTTTTTAATGTCCCGTTGGTAGGATATACGTGCTTTCAGTTCGTCCCATTTATTTTCCAGCGATTGAACGTTAGCTAGCAGAACGGAGGGCAGATTATCCACTTGTCGCCTGATCCTCACAAGGCATCCTGATCTCTTTCTGCAAAACCTACGTTTCCTTTTCCAGCGAATCACGGGGATCTGGGCTTGGTCGGGTGTCCGTAGTATATATCCCTGGCGTCCGACTCATTGAAGAAGAACTCCTCATCTAGTTTGAGGTGAGTAATCCCAGTTGTGATGTTCAGAAACTATTTTCGGTCATAAGAGACGGTAGCAGCAGCATAATGTACAAAACAAGTCACGAACACGAAAAAACTAACAAAGTAGTATGGTTGGTTAAGAGCCGATAAGACGGCAGCCCTACCCTCCGGCGTCATCTTTAATAATCCCATCTATCCTCTGCGTTATCCTGAAATCCTGCATCTAAATCCAACTGCATGCACACAGGGCCATACACGGAATACTATCTCAAACATGCACGCACACATACACACAGCTCCCGAGGTCACTAACCTTTCCTTGAAGTCTACGAAGATCTTCCCCAGACCGTTGCCTCCGCTCACCATGTTGAGGTCGATGGCCCTCAGCAGAGCAAAGTGGACTTTAATCACATCCTGTATGGGGTACAGCACAACCATAGTCAGCATGGGTCACACTAACACGTCATCTCCATCACCTCCATCAGCTCCACACTGACACTACGATTACACTCATCAGCACTCACCTCGAGATTTACAAAGATGGACTCCATGTCTGGTGGACTGAGAACTTGCTTCAAAGGGATCATATAATTCTGTAGAATAGCAAAACAGTACAATTGAGAAGTTAAAAGAACTTGCATGGCAATATACAGTAGGCCTAAAGTACAAACATCATTGACTGAACCTGTTGACGTTGTAAACAAATCGGTAGCAGTGTTAAGTTGTATATTAAAAAGCAGTTCAATCCAATAGCATGTGCTGGGGGCACCCAGGAAAATCGATCATAAAATAGGTTTCACTATAATGTGTTGCTGCTCGGTGTTAGTAGCTTAATCATTATCTTGTATACACGTGTACCCATTTGTTTGAAGTGCCCATGACGTGCTGTGAGTACCAACCACTGATTATGTTCACTGGCACAAACCTTCCCTGTTGTTTGAGTAATGTTATTGTATGCTTGTCACATTACATAATCTTAATGATAACAAATAGATTCATTAAAATGTAATGAAGATATGATGGCTTTATTAACCTCAACTCAATCAAGCCCAAACGACTCCTCTGATTATAAGAAGGTGATTCTGGTTTAATTGCATGTTTGTCTGGCTCAGCAAACACAAACACACCCTTAGTCTAATGGATCCAGTGGAGTGGATCATGTCTAACTGTCCATCAAATTGAGAATAATCTATTTTTCATCATGGAGAAGCTGCTGTTTTACCGCTGACATCATTTACAACCCTAGGTGAATTGTGTGTGCGTGTGTGTCTGTGTGTGTGTGTGTGTGTGTGTGTCTGTTTACACATAGAGCCCTGGAGATCAGTCTCTTCCCATGGGACTGTGCCAATAATAAGCCTATCGATCTGCTCCACAGACATTTGTCCTCTCCAATGAACCTGCCAATAGCTGACATTTCCACACCGCTCCCTGCCTGAGGCCTGACACAGGAGACGTGACAAAACACACCTACCCTAGCAGCGAGCTACATTCAACACTGTCAGCCAGCCACCCACTGCACACACACACATACGTAGATACATGTACGTACATAAACGTAAGTACACACACACACATACACTTTTCCGTAGCTAAGTCCCTCACCCACCTTCTCAATGTCCTCCAGCGTCTTGTAGTACTTGGCCTCAGTCTCCTGGATCTCCACTAAGCAGCAGTTTCTCTTGTCGTCTTCTGTCATGCCCATTTTCTGTGGAGGTAATTAACGACAGGAAAAGTGATGCTGTGATGTCATTATGTCATTACACGTCCCTGACAAGGCTGTTCATGTGTCTGATTGTCAAATGATGGGTGTCAAACATGTTATTTAGACATGCAAGGTCATTATTACCAATCATATGGCTTGATGTATGTTATAAAACTGTACTGTATAAATACTGTACACGCTGCTTATTTGTACTATTTTCTACATTGTAGACATCAAAACTATGAAATAACCAGTGATGTAAAGTACTTAAGTAAAAAATACGTAAGTAGTTTTTGGGGGTATCTGTACTTTACTTTTTATATTTTTGACAACTTTTACTTCACTACATTCCAAAAGAAAATATTGTACTCTTTACTCCATAAATTTTCCCTGACAACCCAAAGTACTTGTTACATTTTGAATGCTTAGCAAGAGAGGAAAATTTAGAAATTCACACACTTATCAAGAGAACACATGGTCATCCCTACTGCCTATAGTGTGGCAGACTCACTAAACAGAAATGTATCTTTTGTAAATAATGTCTGAGTGTTAGAGCGTGACCCTGGCCATCCATACATTTTAAAAACAAGAAAATGGTTTTGCTTAATATAAGGAATTTGAAATGATTTATACATTTACTTTTGATACTTAAGTACATTTTAAACCAAATACTTTCACTCAAGTAGTATTTTACTGGGTGACTTTCATTTTTACTTTCTATACTTTCTATGAGTAATTTTCTATTACGGTATCTATACTTTTACTCAAGTATGACAATTGGGTACTTTTTCTACCACTGGAAATAACACATATGGAATTATGTAGTAACCAAAAAAGTGTTAAACAAATCTAAATAGATGTTATATTTGAGTTTCTTCAAAGTACCCTTTGCCTTGATGACAGCTTTGTACACTTTTGGCATTCTCTCAACCAGCTTCATGAGGTAGTCACCTGGAATGCATTTCAATTAAAAGGTGTGCCTTGTTAAAAGTTAATTTGTGGAATTTATTTCCTTCTTAATGCGTTTGAGCCAATCAGTTGTGTTGTGACAAGGTATGGGTGGTATACAGAAGATAGCCCTATTTGGTAAAAGACCAAGTCCATATTATTCCAGGAACAGCTCAAATAAGCAAAGAGAAATGACAGTCCATCATTACTTTAAGACATGCAGGTCAGCCAATGCGGAAAATGTCAAGAACTTTGAAAGTTTCCTCATGTGCAGTCGCAAAAACTATCAAGCACTACAATGAAACTGGCTCTCATGAGAACCGCCACAGGAATGGAAGACCCAGAGTTACCTCTGCTGCAGAAGATAAGTTCATTAGAGTTAACTTCACCTCAGATTGCAGCCCAAATAAATGCTTCAAAGAGTTCAAGTAACAGACACATCTCAACATCAACTGTTCAGAGGAGACTGTGTGAATCAGGCCTTCATGGTCGAATTGCTGCAAAGAAAACACTACTAAAGGACACCAATAAGAAGAAGAGACTTGCTTGGGCCAAGAAACACGAGCAATGGACATTAGACCAGTGGAAATCTGTCCTTTGGTTTGATGAGTCCAAATTTGAGATTGTTGGTTCCAACCGCTGTGTCTTTGTGAGACGCAGAATAGGTGAACGTATAATCTCAGCATGTATTGTTTCCACCGTGATGCATGGAGGAGGAGGTGTGATGGTGCTTTGCTGGTGACACTGTCTGTGATTTATTTAGAATTCAAGGCACACTTAACCAGCATGGCTACCACAGCATTCTGCAGCAATACACCATACCATCTGGTTTGCACGTAGTGGGACTAGCATTTGTTTTTCAACAGGACAATGACCCAAAACACCTCCAGCCTGTGTAAGGGCTATTTGGCCAAGTGCTATTTGGCCAAGTGTGGAGTGCTGCATCAGATGGCCTGGCCTCCACAATCACCCGACCTTAACCCAATTGAAATGGTTTGGGATGAGTTGGACCACAGAGTGAAGGAAATGCAGCCAACAAGTGCTCACATATGTGGGAACTCCTTCAAGACTGTTGGAAAAGCATTCCAGGTTAAGCTAGTTGAAAGAATGCCAAGAGTGTGCAAAGCTGTCATCAAGGCTAAGGGTGGCTATTTTGAAAAATCTCTCATTTAAATATATATTTTATTTATAACTTTGAGTTACATTCATCAATGTACAGTACCCGATGCCAATAGGGAGCTGTGACTGTCAACATTACCAGACAGGGGGATTCCAGAACAGCGTCCAGCTACACCCAGAGGCCCTGCAGCACTGCATCCAAACCACTCAATGGGAATTTGATGAGCACTTTTAATGAACTGAGCCCAATTCTCACTCATCACTCCAACATGACCCAATAGAATATGATACTTTTGATTAACTGTAATTGCTGGGACCCGGTCCGTGTAACGCAAGCCGATTGGCCGTGTTTTGGGAAGCGGTGACATAAACGCTGGAACTGTGGGATTTATACGAGTTGAGTGCCGGCTGGCTTGCTCATGGGCAAGTGCTAATGAACATCTGTGACTGCAGCTCTGTATCTTCGGTAACATCTGGGGCCAGTGCAGAGCAGAGCGTGGCTGGGGAGGGTGGACCAGCCAAGGCAAACACCCCGCCCACCGCATCCAGTTTCATTTAGAAGCGCAAACAGGCCCGCCATTAGAGAGGGGGATATGATGATGACAGGGAAAACAAACAGAGGGAGGCCAGTATCTCATGGGGCCTACGGCTGGGGGGGGGGGGGGGGATCAGTGCATCACAATGCAATGCAAACGGGTGAAAAAAAACATCTGCGACTGTAACGGTCGGATAAAACGACCCTGCCAAAACCTCTGACATCATCTCCGTCATAATTGTCTGGGTGGCTGCGGCTGTCAGCAGTCTTGGTTGTTGTGTTGAGAGGACTATTCATTCTATTGTGTCCTCTGGAACAGAACTGAAGGTTTATAAGCAGT
Organism: Salvelinus sp. IW2-2015; assembly: GCF_002910315.2. Classification (NCBI taxonomy): domain Eukaryota; kingdom Metazoa; phylum Chordata; class Actinopteri; order Salmoniformes; family Salmonidae; genus Salvelinus; species Salvelinus sp. IW2-2015. The sequence goes on from NC_036842.1 coordinate 15,925,537, forward strand.
TCTGATAATACAACAGGGGGATAATCAAGTCAAACCAGAGTCAATTAGACTCAGAGGCCCAGATCCAGCTGGGTATCAGAAGACAATCAGGCGTGTTGGAGAGCACAGCTACAGAACTGACATAGGAACTGATGAAGGCTGTATTGGGGTTTGATCTGGCTGCTTTTGATGATGTCATATAGTGGCAATGTCATGGTGTTGATGGTGATATGTTGATGTCATGGTGAGTCACACACACAGGGGCAGATGGGGATTCCCTTGACCTGTGCTGTAGGCCATTGATCTAATGGCGTGGTCATCTGAGAGGAAGGGTGTTGTGGGGACATGTCAGACTGATGAACAGAGCTGGATGACAGAACGGTGAGTCAGGGCACTTACCTGCATGTATCTGATCTGCAGCGTCAGGAATGGAAAAACATAAGAGGTGAGCAGAGCAGAACAGAACACACACCGACGGATAGAGAGCATCAGAGAGGACACACACACCCACGTACACAGATAGAGAGACAAGTAGAGAATTACACGCACACACACCCACGTACACAGATAGAGAGACAAGCAGAGAATTACACGCACACACACCCACGTACACAGATAGAGAGACAAGCAGAGAATTACACAAACACAAATCTCTTACCATGGGTTGTCGAACTTCCACCTTGATGATGTCCTCGTAGATGTCATCTCCATCGTCCTCACAGGGAACACAGTCGTAGATGTCATCCTCCCCCACGTCATGCTCACTGGGGAACACACACACACAGTCAGTTATCCAATTGCAATTTCCTCTGAAAGGGTGATTACGAGACTTAAGACTGAAGGTTAACCACAACATTGAGATCAGATTAGGCACTTGACACTTCGCTGAGCGCTAAACTAACTGTAGGTTCCCATTAGCCGTCATCAGCAGGGCTGAGGAGTCAGGAAGTCAGGCCACAGTGGTGATCTATGTCATTTCCATCCCGCTTCACAACCACTCCACAAACATGTCTCTCTGATGTACGACGCCCATTACTAACAGAAGTTGAGGGTCGGCCCAGTAGATAACAATGTAGTGAGATCCCATTAAGAGCTGCAGCAGTACAGAGTTGAAAAGCATTACTGTGTTCTTACTATGGGTGGAGTTGTGCACATGTGTATGTTTATCTGTGTGTGTGTGTGTACTCAGGAACCCAGTGCCCTCCCTGACAGTTCAGTGTACACCCAAGATTGGAGGCAAGATCAATTCAGCACCAGGAGCCTTGGATCCATGTGTGCCTCCTCACCCCACTGACAGCCACAGCAGCATCCATCAGCCCACACCCAGCCATCCTCCTCTGGGTCACACATGGCCCCGTCTCAGCCTGGACCGTATTAAACCAGCCTGACAACCATAAGAGATGTCTTTCCCTATCCGTGACTAAGCCACCTGTTACATTCTGCTGTGGTTCTATGGTTTCATGGTCGTGACGGTCTCCACCAGCACGGGCATACGGCTCACCTTAGACCACCACAGAGAGCTCCCTCTGCCCCCTCCACCTCTCTCGCTCTCTCTCCCTCTCCTTCGCTCTTCTGCTCAGGCCACATCTAAAGCTTCTGTCGAACATCAAAACACCATTCTATGCTAATTCTCGCTACCAGAAAACACGGAAATCCTGAAAGGCTCAAAGCTGTTTGTTCCCTTCAGCTATTTTCTGAGGACAAAAGATAACACAAAGCAAAGTGAATTGAACGCCTGCTCCAGGCATTGTAAGAATGTGGTTGTTTGACAGCGTAACCCGAGGGAATAAAAGGCAGTGGTCTAATGAACGTATTTTTCTATTGAAACTCATTAGTTCCACAACAATTCTGGAGTTTTCTACCTACTATACTATAAAATACTGAGACCTGGAGGCCATGGGAAACTGGGGAAACGGTTTCTTTTGGTTTTCTTTTGGCACCACACTGACTGAATGACCTTTAATTAGCAGAGATGCCAGCAGTGCACAGGCTCTGACTGTGATGTGTGTGTGTGTGTGTGTGTGTGTGTGTGTGTGTGTGTGTGTGTGTGTGTGTGTGTGTGTGTGTGTGTGTGTGTGTTTGTTTTGTTTATTAGGATACCCATTAGCTACTGCACATGCAGCAGCTACTCTTCCTGCGGTCCACATAAAACATACACAACAAAGTACAGAACAGTTGTAAACAAAATAACAGCTAAACATTAGGCTATAATCCCATATTGATGTCACTTGTTAAATCTAGTGTAGATGAAGGGGAGGAGACAGGTTAAAGAAGGATTGTTAAGCCTTGAGACTGAGACATCAGCTGAGCAGTCTGACATATTTGTCACATTTTTGTTGCATCTTTTCTTTGAACCAAAGAATTGTTCAATTCATCATCGATCCAGGGAGCTCTAATAGTTCTCACAAGTGCATGTTCGTCAACAACTGGCAGGGATCATTTTAAAAATACTCAAAGTGCTGCATCTGGATTCTCCTCCTTATACACATCAGACCAACATAAACTCAGCAAAAAAAAGAAACGTCCTCTCACTGTCAGCTGCGTTTATTTTCAGCAAACTTAACGTGTAAATATTTGTATGAACATAACGAGATTCAACAACTGAGACATAAACTGAACAAGTTCCACAGACATGTGACGAACAGAAATGGAATAATGTGTCAGTGAACAAAGGGGGGTCAAAATCAAAAGTAACAGTCAGTATCTGGTGTGGCCACCAGCTGCATTAAGTACTGCAGTGCATCTCCTCCTCATGGACTGCACCAGATTTGCCAGTTCTTGCTGTGAGATGTTACCCCACTTTTCCACCAAGGCAAGTTCCCGGACATTTCTGGGGGGAATGGCCCTAGCCCTCACCCTCCGATCCAACATGTTTCAGACGTGCTCAATGGGATTGAGATCCAGGCTCTTCGCTGGACATGGCAGAACACTGACATTCCTGTCTTGCAGGAAATCACGCACAGAACGAGCAGTATGGCTGGTGGCATTGTCKTGCTGGAGGGTCATGTCAGGATGAGCCTGCAGGAAGGGTACCACATGACGGAGGAGGATATCTTCCCTGTAACGCACAGTGTTGAGATTGCCTGCAATGACAACAAGCTCAGTCCGATGATGCTGTGACACACCACACCAGACCATGACGGACCCTCCACCTCCAAATCGATCCCGCTCCAGAGTACAGGCATCGGTGTAACGCTCATTCCTTTGATGATAAACGCAATTCCGACCATCACCCCTGGTGAGACAAAACAGCGACTCGTCAGTGAATAGCACTTTTTGCCAGTCCTGTCTGGTCCAGCGACGGTGAGTTTGTGCCCATAGGTGACGATGTTGCCGGTGATGTCTGGTGAGGACCTGCCTTACAACAGGCCTAGAAGCCCTCAGTCCAGCCTCTCTCAGCCTATTGCAGACAGTCTGAGCACTAATTGAGGGATTGTGCGTTCCTGGTGTAACTCGGGCAGTTGTTGTTGCCATCCTGTACCTGTCCCGCAGGTCTGATTTTCGGATGTACCAATCCTGTGCAGATGTTGTTACATGTGGTCTGCCACTGCGAGGACGATCAGCTGTCCGTCCTGTCTCCCTGTAGCGCTGTCTTAGGCGTCTCACAGTATGGACATTGCAATTTATTGCCCTGGCCACATCTGCAGTCTCCATGCCTCCTTGCAGCATGCTCAAGGCATGTTCACGCAGATGAGCAGGGACCCTGGGCATCTTTCTTTTGGTGTTTTTCAGAGTCAGTAGAAAGGCATCTTTAGTGTCCTAAGTTTTCATAACTGTGACCTTAATTGCCTACTGTCTGTATGCTGTTAGTGTCTTAACGACCGTTCCACAGGTGCATGTTCATTAATTGTTTATGGTTCATCGAACAAGCATGGGAAGCAGTGTTTAAACCCTTTACAATGAAGATCTGTGAAGTTATTTTCATTTTTACGAATTATCATTGAATGACAGGGTCCTGAAAAAGGGACGTTTCTTTTTTTGCTGAGTTTACATTTTTGTTACATCTTCATCAAAAGAGTCCTAAGAAAACATTTTGTATGATCTCTTATAAATAACTTTAGGGCCTTCCTTTGGTACTTTGGCTTTCCTTGTTTTTGCCACAATTTTATGGTCCCTACAGCCAATGTGAACTGACATTGCCGTGGAGCAAAGCTTTGCAGCATTAGTGACGATATGATCAATACAAGTGGATGTGACAGATCCAACACTATTTGCATACACTGTAGTTGGTTGAGTGACAACCTGGGTCATGCACCAGGCATTCGTCACAGTAAGAAACTTCTTCTTGAGAGGACAACTAGGTGATAACCAGTCAACGTTCAGGACACCAAGAAAATACATTTATCTGTTAGCATCAGAGACCTTGTCTAACATGACACACATATTCTCCAGATACTGACAGTTTGCACTATAGCAGCCCCCTAAAAGAAGAGGCTTCTGATGAGGCAAGTGAACCTGCAACCACAGCACTTCTACTTAATTTGTCATGAGATCCTCCCTGAGCGTCACAGGAATATGGCTCTGAATATATAGAGGAACACATCCTCCATAGAGATTTCTGTCTTTTCTATAGATGTTATATGCATGTATTCCTACTATATCATCAAAGGTCCTGTCTAAGTGAGTCTCAGAAATGGATTAGTAAATTAGCAAATTACTAATCTCATGAACTCTGTTTCTGAGACTCCATATATTGACATGAACTAATTTGAACCCTTTCCTGGGTGGCTTATCTAAAACTGAAATCATATTGATAATAGATTGTATTTCTAATAATTATATTTCTTATAATAACAAAGATTTTGGGGGATTTTTTATCAGATTATGTTCAGTAGATGCCTTATCTGGTTTAGCTCAGCTGCAGCAGGATGCTCTGTTTTTCGTGCCACTTCTGGATAGTTGGTCTCAATGGTACAGGGGTATCGGCATGGGGGAATGACGTGGGGATCTGTCATGTGCATGGGGTATGGCTGGGGGATGTTTCATGTCGCCATGGGTAAGCGGGGGGATGCTTGTCATTGTCGCATGGTGGCGGGATCATGGCGGCATGGGGGTAATGCGTGGGGGATGCTTTCATGTCGGCATGGGGTAATGCGTGGGGGATGCTGTCATGTCGGCATGGGGGGTAATTGCGTGGGGGATGCTGTCATGTCGCATGGGGGTAATGGCTGGGGGATGCTGTCATGTCGCATGGGGGTAATGGCGTGGGATGCTGTCATGTCGGCATGGGGGTAAATGAGCGTGGGGGATGCTGTCATGTCGGCATGGGGGTAATGGCGTGGGATGCTGGCATGTCGGCATGGGTAATGCGGGGATGCTTCAAATGTCGGCGGTATGGGTAATGCCTGGCATAACGGGGATGCGTGGAGTTTTGCTTGGCTCGCGGGGTGAGTTCTGCTATCTCAGGGTGAGTGCTGGGCTCTCGGGTGATCTGGGCTCTCTGGGTGGAGTGCTGGCTTCGGGTGAGTGCTGCTCTCTGGGGAGTGCTGGCTCCGGTGGATCTGGCTCTCGGGTGAGCTGGCTCTCTGGTGGGTGCTGGGCTCTCGGTGATTCTGTTTCTCTGGGTGAGTTGCTGGGTTCTCGAGTCGCTCGGGAGGCTGGGCTCTTCTGGGTGGATTCTGGGTTCTCTGGGTGAGTGCTGGCTCTCTGGTGAGTCTGGGCTCTCTGGGTGGAGTCTGGTTCTCTGTTGGGCTGGGCTCTCGCGGGTGGAGTGCTGGGCCTCTGGTGGAGTTCTGGTTCTCTGGGTGGAGGGCTGGCGCTCTGGTGGAGTGCTGGCTCTGGTGGAGTTCGGGTTCTGGGTGGAGTGCTGGCTCTCAGGTGGAGTGCTGGCTCCAGGTGGAGTGCTGGGCTCCTCTGGGTGGATGCTGGCTCATGGGGGTCAAGGGTGAGTGGCTAGATCGGCTCTCAGGTGGAGTGCTGGCTCTCAGGTGGAGTGCTGGGCTCTCTGGGTGGAGTGCTGGGCTCTCGGGGTGGAGTGCTGGGTTCTCTGAATGGAGTGCTGTGGTGTTCTTATTTTCTGGATACCCATAGGCTCGATGTTCCTGGTCTTTCTTCCCATATTGCCTCTATACTTTAGCACCCTTGTAAAGACTTTTACAACCTGTTTAGTTGGACGTGGTCTTGCATGTGGTGAGGGTGGATATATTTGTGGTGTGCCAAAAAGACTTTATGCCTTAGTGCTCATTTTCTTGAGAGCTCTGCATTGTTTTCTAAAATAATATTGAATGGCACATTGCAGGGCGGGAGAAGAGATGAAATTATAATTCTTGCAGGTGGGTATCTTTTGTGGCCATAATGGCTACTTCTGCCATAGCTGGGGCCACACGTCCTCTAGTGTTCTTTAGGTCATTCGTTCCAGTGTGTAATAGTATTGTCTTCGCTCCTATTAAAGTGTCCTCTGAAATTATTTCGAGGGCACTCTGGGTCGTGGGGCACCATATTTTTCTCGGCTTCAAGCCAACTAGTAGTTCTCTTTCTGGTAGATGTTTGTCGTTGGAGTCAAAGAGAATGACTCCAATCCCAGGTTGTTCTTGGAGATGAGCTGAGGTGGGAGTGTTGGTTGAGCTAGCAGAGGTGCTAGGGAGGTTGTTATTTGTTGGAGAGGGATCTGAGGGAGGAAGGTTGGTGTTGGTTGTAGTGGGATCTTCTGGGGGAGACAAGTTGGTGTTGGATGGAGAGGGATCTCCTGGAGAGCTGGTTGGTGTGAGTGGGTGGAGCATGGTGTGAGGTGGGCTGGGGTTAATGACCCTGGGTAGCTGCTCCTTCAGGGCCTGTATGGTGTCTTCTGTTCTTCAGCTGCTTTTTTGCTTCTTAAAGCTCTCTTCTCATCTCCTCTTTGATCTCCTCTACTTTTCTCATTGTCACTGTCTTCATTTTGTTGGTCCCCACAAGGTCAAATGCTATTTCTAGGGGGTTTAGGGTTAAGGTTAGAATTAGTGTTAGAATTAGGTTTAGGAGCTATGGTTAGTTTTGGGTTAGGGTTAGGAGCTAGGTTTAGGGTTAAGGTTAGGTTTTTGGGTAAAGGTTAATGTTAGGGTTAAGGTTAGGGTTAGGGGTTAGGGAAAATAGGATTTTGAATGGATTTCTGAATGTACGTCCCCACAAGTTTAGCTGTGCAAGACTTGTGTGTGTGGGGGGCGGGGGGGGGGCTCTCTTTCCTAGGGGTGTCCTATGCATTCCCTGGAACTCCCACTTACATCACTAAATGTCCACTCCCGCTTACAGCTAAGTGACAACCATTGCTCCTAGAAAAGTGGGCTCTGTGCTATGTAATAATCGTTTTTTTCTGGTAATTCTCATTCTTGTGACACGTATAGGTCATTCAGTTTGGAGGGTTTCCATATTACCATACCACCACAGTAGAGTAGAACTGTCTTTTAAACATTCCCAAAGTCTAGTTACTGTATCTTGTCAGGATTGGGAGAGTTAATATTGCTATCAACCAGTTTACTCTTCTGTTTGAAGGTATGTGCGAATTTCTCTGAAAAGGTTAATAGCAAACAGAGACATATTTTCCATTCACTGGAATTAATAGCATAGGACAAAAATGTAATCTAATTTGATGTATTGTGGGCTTGGTTAACTCTGACCTTCCCTATTTACCATCCTACTGTATGTGACTGGAATATTATCTTGTGACCTTTGCGGATGGCGTGAATAGAGAAAACAAATGAAGAAGAGTGCTACAGCCTCCATCAAATATTCACGATTGTCCTTCTCCTTGTGTGGGACCAGTTTGAAGTTTTAATTGAGGTGGTGTGGTGTCACTTTAAATGATGTGTTTCCTCTTCCTTCATTTACATTTGACTTATTTAACAGACACTCTTATCCAGAATAACTTACAGTACTGAGTGGATACATTTTCATACCGGTCCCCCATGGGAATGGAACCCACAACCCTGGTGTTGCAAGCACCATGCTCTATCAACTGAGCAATACAGGACCATTATTAGGAGGGTGTGACTCTCGCTGCATACAGATAGGAATAGTGGGCCCGGCACACTACCGCCATGTCTGAGCTACCTATCCCAGAGTGCACTCTGTTCTGAAGGCACCCATGACCCCACAGAGACACATTTGTTCAGGGGATGGGGCAATATTTAGGAAGAAATCACATTCTTGCCCAAAACCATAGAGACAGGCTGAATGACTAGCTGAATGATGATGGTGATGATAATGATGATGGTGATGATAATGATGATGGTGATGATGGTTAGTGCAGCGATCTGCGTATGAGCTGTATGGGGAGTGAGGAGGGACAAGATGAACTAGCTCCTGAGGGGGGGGATCTGTGTGTAGATGAGTGTGAATGTATGTCTGTGTGTCTGTATGAGTGTGCGCACCGGCACATGCATGAGTGTGTGTACAAGAGATACGAGAGTGTGTGCTTCCCACTCTGCTCCTCTCCTCTTGACTCACTCCTGTATTTTGGGCAAATTCTCTGTCTGATTTCACAGTGCAGGGCCAGAGGAGATCCAGCGTGTTCGCACACAATGGGCTCTGTGGCTTCTGCTCTACTGCTCTCCGCTCCACCCCGCATCCCAACTTGACATGGGCACTCTTAATCACTGGACTGGACTTTCATCAAGGGCTACATACGGACCTCTGGGTTACAGGTTTCTAGTAGAACTAACATGTTTTTAAAGCTGACAGCTGACGATTTTTAAGCGTAATCATACAGATGTCTTGCTCTGGCACCACCCCCCTCTCACTCTCAGTGCAATTCCCATGCTCTTGCGAGAGTGACGTTTTAATGCTGTGATCCTGTCTTGTGGAGTCAGGTCATAGACCTAAAGTGCTGTGGAAAAGTATTTGTCCCCTTTCACATTTTTTCAACTTTTGCATATTTTTTTATACTGAATGTGATTTTCCACCAAAACCTAATATTAGATAAAGGGAACCTGCGTGAACAAATAACACAACAATTACATACTTATTACATTTATTACAAAACAATTTTATGCAACACCCAATACCCCTGTGTGAAAAAGTAATTGCCCCCTTACACTCAACAACTGCTTGTGCCACCTTCAGCTGCAATGACGCCAACCAAATGCTTCCTTTAGTTGTTGATCAGTCTCAGTCACTGTGGAGGAATTTTGGCCCACTCTTCCATGCAGAACTGCTGTAACTCAGCAACATTTGTGGCTTTTCAAGCATGAACTGCTCGTTTCAAGTCCTGCCAATAAGACTTGATTGTGTGTTTCGGATCATTGTCTTGCTGCATGATCCAGCTGCGCTTCAGCTTACAGACGGATGGCCTGACATTCTCCTGTAGAATTAGAGCATAATGAATGGTTCCTTCTATTAAGTCAAGTTGTTCAGGTCCTGAGGCAGCAAAGCATCCCCAAACCATCACACTACCACCACCATGCTTGACTGTTGGTATGAGGTTCTTACTGTGGAATGCAGCGTTCGGTTTCCTGTGAGCTGAAGCATAGCTGGGTCATGCAGCAAGACAATGATCCAACACACACAATCCAGTTTACATGAAAATGGCTACAAAGCAACACATTTAAAGTTTTGGCATGGCTTAGTCAAAGTCCGGACCCAATCTCAATTCGGATGTTGTGGGAGGACTTGAAACGAACAATTCATGCTTGAAAACCCACAAATGTCGCTGAGTTACAGCAGTTCTGCATGCAAGAAGTGGGCCACAACTCCTCCACAGCGACATGAGAGACTGATCAACAACTAAAGGAAGCATTTGTTTACAGTCATTCTCACAACTAGTTATTGAGTGTAAGGGGCAATACATTTTTCACACAGGTCAATTGGGTGTTGCATAACTTTGTTAATTAAATAAATAAAATAAGTATAATTTGTGTTATTTGTTAACTCAGGTTCCCTTTATCTAATAGTAGGTTTTGGTTGAAGATTTGATAACATTCAGTATCAGAAATATTCCAAAATAGAGAAAATCAGAAAGCGGTCCAATACTTTTTCACAGAGCTGTACATATTAAATCACATGTTTGGACATTGACCAGGGAGCTACAGCAAGCCTGGCTGCTCTGTGTTGGCTTGGCAACACGGACCATCACCTGGTAAAGGGTCATCTCAGACTCCTACTGATATCATCATAATGTCTAATGCCCTTGGATTATATCTACTCTTAAATGGAAGTTTCAAGATTTTGAAATACAGTAGATTTTGAAATACAGTAGATCCAACAGGAGTGGTAATCAGTGTAGTCCGTTTTTGAGAGCTGCATCTCTGCTGAGTGAAAAGTCAACTATATGGGGAATTTCAACTCTCTCTCTCTGCAGACTGCAGGGTGTGCAGACCAAATTCAATGGAAGGTCATTCTGGTTTCCACCACCAGGCTGGCGATGCAATTACTGACAAATCTGTGTGTGCAACTGTAGAAAAGTGGATTACCCAGAGACATATGACTAGGGCCAGCACATTTGTAAGCTGATGGATAAATAAACAGATTTACTTGGGACGGAAATATCTTGCTTCCCTTTCTTCCCTGATTTAATCAGAAAGTTTTAGGGCGATGAGGCCCTTTCTTTCTCATGAAGTTAGAGAGGTTGCTGCCATGGGCTTCCATTTTATTAGCTCTGACTATATCTGACTATATCAGATCTCAGAGGCTGTCCAAACATTGAGCAAGTACATATCTGGGAGGGCTGTTTCAAGGCAATGTTACATTACTCTTTTGAGATTCTCTGTGTAGGGAGATGCCAACTTTCTCTATGTAGAGCAAACCTGAATTCTCCTTCAAGCTCTTTAATAAGTCATCTTTTCACTACTTTTCCCAACAATACCTAACTGTCATGAACAGACAGATACAGTATTTGGTATTTGGTTGTTTATTAGGATCCCCGTTACCTGCTGCAAAAGCAGAAGCTACTCTTCCTGGGGTCCACACAAAACATGAAACATGACATAATACAGAACATTAATAGACAAGAACAGCTCGAGGACAGAAGTACATCAATTTAAAAAAAATGTAAAAGGCACACGTAGCTTACATATCAATACATACACACAAACTATCTAGGTCAAATAGGGGAGAGGCGTAGTGCCGTGAGGTGTTGCTTTATCTATTTTTTGTGTTTTTTTGTCATTTATACCCCTTTCTCGTGATATCCAATTGGTAGTTACAATCTTGTCCCATCGCTGCAACTCCCATACTGACTCGGGAGAGAGTCAAGGTCGAGAGCCATGCATCCTCCGAAACACGACCCTGCCAAGCCGTACTGCTCACTTAACCTGGAAGACAGCCGCACCAATGTGTCGGAGGAAACACCGTACAACTGGTGACTGAAGTCAGCCTGCATGCGCCCGGCCTGTCACAAAGAGTTGCTAGAGCACGATGGGACAAGGACATTGCGGCCGGCCAAACCCTCCCCTAACCCAGACGACGCTATGCCTATTGTGCACTGCCTCATGGGTCTCTCAGTCGCAGCCGGCTGCGACACAGCCTGGGATCAAACCCGGGTCTGTAATGACGCCTTAGATTTTAAATTGATGTACTTCTGTCCTCGACGCCTTAGTGATGATCTGTTTTTCTAAACCAGGTTTGCTGTTTATTTGAGCAATATGAGATGGAATAGAGTTCCATGCAATAATGGCTCTACATAATACAGTACGCTTTCTTGAATTTGTTCTTGATTTGAGGACTGTGAAAGACCCCTGGTGACATGTCTGGTGGGGTAAGTGTGTGTGTCAGAGCTGTGTGTAAATTGACTATGCAAACAATGTATGCGATTTTCAACACCATGTTTCCAATAAAAAGAAGAAGTGATGCAGTCAGTCTCTCCTCAACTCTTAACCAAGAGAGACTGGCCTGCATAGTATTAATATCAGCCCTCTGGTTACAATGAAGAGCAAGACGTGTCGCTCTGTTCTGGTACCAGCTGCAGCTTAACTAGGTCATTCCTTGCAGCACTGGACCACACGACTGGACAAAAATCAAGATAAGACCAAACTAGATCCTGCAGAACTTGCCTTTTTGGACTGTGGTGTGGGACAGACCTCTCTCCAGCTTTACAATGATTGAATCTATATGTTTTGACTATGGACAGTTTACAATCTAAGGTAACGCCAAGTAATTTAGTCTCCTCAACTTGTTCAACAGCAACACTATTCATTACCAGATTCAGATGAGGTCTAGAACTTTGGTAACGATTTGTACCGAATACAATGCTCTTAAATTTTGAGATGTTCAGGACTAGTTTATTACTGGCCACACATTCCAAAACAGAATGCAACTCTAAGTTAATGGTTTCATTGACTTCATTAGCTGTGGTTGCTGGTGCGTATATGTTTGAATCATCAGCATACATGGACACACATGGTTTGTTTAATGCCAGCGGCAGGTCATTGGTAAAAATAGAAAAGAGTAGAGGGCTTAGAGAGCTGCCCTGCAGTACACCACACTTTACATGTTTGACATTAGAGAAGCTTCCATTATAGAAAATCAAGTCAATAGTGATGATATGAATGGGAAGCCATGCCCAGACAAGGTGACATTGCCCAGGCTTGAAGGAGGACTAGTTGGACAAAGAGCAACATACAGAGAGAGCACCACCTGCATGCCACTCCTACTGTTATCAGCAGGGGAGCTCTCCTACCAAAAAAGGACTAACCTCATACCCACCTCTACATTCTGTATTAGATTGGCTCCCTCACCCTGACATGATGTTGTACACGTGACATAAACATCCAGCCCACACAGGGACATGGTCTATGGATCTTGTGAGGGAGCAGGGGATATGTCTCAACACTACCTTTACAAAAACATTTAATATGAAAAATGTAATGCAATATTTTATTATCAATAGTTTTGGGTTTATGTTTTGCTTTCAATATCATTATTTTTGTTTGCAATACTAAGAACCATTTTCTCCTACTTCAGAAGTTTTGCTTAATGGCACAATATGAAGAAACCCACTCACTAGAGGATTGCACCAAATAATAACATTAAAGGTGTTTAAAGTGGCAATCTTTGGTTGAAACATTAACAAAGTATTTATTTTAAGCTCAACATGTGAAAACAGCTATTTCACATCTGAAAATGCGATTTCACTTGTGAAACTGCAAATTTGACATGTGTTTTTTGTTGTAAGGGTATTTCTTTACTCAATGTAGAATTCCCTAAATGCTCATCAATTAGGCCTAGTCAGTGATAACATGTCCCCAGATCCTCTGTGATATCAACTGTAACACTCTTTGGTTCTAACTTTACAGTACATTGAGTTGTCAGCCTTGAATCTGACGACCCACCAAGGAGTGATAGCAATATACTGTTATTGTCTTGATGTAAAGCCTTTCTGACAACATTTGCTTCTCAATCTGAAGATTGTCATTCAGACAAAAATAGTCCCTTGACAACTGCACCCATTTCATGCTTTGTCAACTCCAGGAAGGACTAACTGCACAGCGAAGAGCAGAGCACTGCTGGGAGTTGACATTACAGAGCCACAGGCCAGAAGCAGTGCTAAGGTTGTGAAGATGAACCTGATATCGTAATTAAGGAGACCCTGCCTCAGGTAAACATATGTACACATACAAACTTCATTTAAGGACCAGGCCATTTAAGGTGGGCTCACACTACCATCCACCAGCTTCATTCCTCTTACATGTACCTTGACATGAACGCATTTGACATGATACTGTTAACATGGAAATAGTGCATTCAGCAAGGTACAGAATATGACCTTTACTGAGACTTTTACTCCAACAGACAATCACAATTAACATGAACTAAACCTTCAATGTTTTGTCAGTTGCAGGCTAATGTAGTCTTATGAATCTTTCACTACAATCTCCATACCAGAACCACACGCTTGATTTGGTTTTACACTAGTATTGTCACGAACGTCGTAGTGAGGAGACCAAAGCGCAGCGTGATATGAATACATACTTTTAATGTAAGACGAATGAACACGAAGAACACTAAACAAACTAACAAAATAACGTGACCGCTATAAACAATGAGTGCAGACATGCAACTTCACATAGACAATAACCCACAAACCAAACTGGAAAATGGCAACCTAAATAGGATCCCCAATCAGAGACAACGATAAACAGCTGCCTCTGATTGGGAACCAATCTAGGCCACCATAGACCTACATATGTCTAGACTAGACACACACACCTAGACATACAAAAAACCCTAGATAAGACAAAAACACACACACCACCCTGACCTAACCAAAATAATAAAGAAAACAAAGAATACTAAGGTCAGGGCGTGACAAGTATAGATAAATACATAAATACACTGTACAAAAATATAAACGCAACATGTAAAGTGTTGGTCCCATGTTTCATGAGCTGAAATAAAAAAATCCCAGACATTTTCTATACGCAAAAAAGCTTACATCTCTCAAATTTTGTGCACAAATGTGTTTACATCCCTCTAAGTGAGCATTTCTCCTTAGCCAAGATAATCCATCCACCTGACAGGTGTGCCATATCAAGAAGCTGATTAAACAGCGTGATCATTACACAGGTGCACTTTGTGCTGGGGACAATAAAAGGCCACTTAAAATGTGCTGTTTTGTCACACAACACAATGCCACAGATGTCTCAAGTTTTAAAGAGAGCGTGCAATTAAGGTGCTGACTGCAGGAATGTCCACCAGAGCTGTTGGCAGAGAATTTAATATTAATTTCTCTAACATAAGCTGCCTCCAATGTAGTTTTAGAGAATTTTGTAGTACGTCCAACCAACCTCACAACCGCAGACCACAAGTGGTGCAGCGGTCTATGGCACTGCATTTCAGTGCAAGAGGCGTCACTACAGTCCCTGGTTCAAATCCAGGCTGATTCTCATCTGACCGTGATTGGGAGTCCCATACGGCGGCACACAGTTGGCACAGCGTTGTCCGGGTTTGGCCGGGGTAGGACGTCATTGTAAATAAGAACTGACTTGCCTATTTAAATAAAATAAACATTTAAAACATGCCAGTGCTTAATCTCCACATCCGGCTTCTTCACCTGCGGTATCATCGGTGGGGGCGGGGTGCTAAGGAGTATTTCTGTCTGTAATTAAGCCCTTTTTGGGGGGGAAACTCATTCTGATTGACTAGGCCTGGCTCCCCAGTGGTAGGGCCTGGCTGCCAAGTGGGTTGGCCTATGCCCTGAAAGGCCCACCCATGGCTACACCCCTGCCCAGTCATGTGCAATCGATAGATTAGGGCCTAAGTAATGTATTTCATTTGACTGATTCCCTTATATGAACTGTAACTCAGTAAAATCTTTGAAAATGTTGCATGTTGCTTTAATATTTTTGTTCAATATAGTTAAACCTACTCATCCACTGGCATATCGCTCTCTCATTTCAGTCACACACTCATCTTAAATTGACCGTACATCAATATCATGGGCCAATTAACAACACTATGAGCGTGAGATTACTCCTTGCTTGAGTGTGTCCTACTGCATTACATGCAGGATCTCCTGATGAATCAATTACGTGGACTGGGGCCGTCGATGAGAATGAAAAGCATATCTGTTCCTCTAAAGGTCTGTGAAGCACTGTGGTTTGATTAATTCAATAAGATACAGCAGCACTTTGCACCTGGAGGTGAGACAAAGAGCAGGTTCACACCGGAGTAGGAAGCTGGGGCCAAGGCCCAACCTCTGTGGAATGACTAGGGGTCACCATAGGCTCCGGGCAGGTCAGAGAAGGTGTTATGACCACGTATCAGAGAGAGGTTGGGTTATAGGGCGTGGGGTCAAAAGATAAAGGGCAAACTAAAGGGGATGTAATCAAAGCAGAGGACCATTCCACTAAGACCTGCTGATACGCTTTGTGCTACCTACAACACAACTGTAGGTAAGGCATCACAGGACCACCACAATGATGCATTACAATCAAATGCCTCATTCTACGTGCCTTATCCCACAACCTTTTGAGATTGCTTTGTCTTTGCTCTGACTAAGGTCGTTGGATGGAAACTTTGCATTGGGTGCTAATGGAAGATCCTTTCTAAACCAAGCTATACTGTATGACATGCAGCCCAGCACCTGTGTGTTTACTATTCTCTCTATGTCTGAAAACAGAGCTGCTTTTTCCAGTAAGGCCCCAGTGTTGGGTTGGGCTGGAAGCTAAGCTGAGCCTTAATCCAGTATTATCCTGCTTGGCCCTCACTCCTCTATGCTTCTGCACGTTTTCCTTCAGTAATCTATTCAGCAGGCAGTAGTGGTGGCACTCTGTTATCCCACCCCCCTCCATTCCTCCTCGCTTTCTCTGGGTGATGAATGACACCTATCTCAGAGCAGCACCTAATTATTCTCCATTAATCAGAGGAATGGGAGCTGTCGCACACCACAGCCTCCACCCTACCACCCCACCCCAGGCCAGCCTCCTTGCCTCTGCCGCTCCCTCAACCTGAGCTGGCTTTCACACCCACCCACTCATCACCCAAGCCATGCAGCCAGCCAGCCATAGAGTCACTGAGCCAACGAGGCAGGCAGGAAGCCAATGTTCTACTGGTGTCACCATGGCAACGGACAGAGTGACGGAGGGCAGGGAGTTTGTGTAAACAGGAGGACGGAGGAAGGTGGCAGTACGGACGGTTACGGCTGTGCTGCTGCTGCTGCTACTTCCGTATGCCATTTGTGTGTGTGTGTGTGTGTGTGTGTGTGTGTGTGTGTGTGTGTGTGTGTGTGTGGTGCTGTGGTGTGTGTGTTGTGTGTGTGTGTGTGTGTGTGTGTGTGTGTGTGTGTGTGTGTGTGTGTGTGTGATGAGGGGTGCAGCAGGGGGGCTGGGTACATACTCTGCTAGCTCCTCAAGACTCCGGTACACATCATCCTCATTTAGAGCAGTGTCCTCTGAAGGAAAGGGCCTGAAACACACACAGAGGGAGAAAGAGAGACAGAATTAGCCACAGTAAGACATGGTAACAGCAGGGGATGAGTGTCTATCAGTCAAGTTGTCAATCTTACTCCATCATCATCATCTATAATACAACAATCTCATTTATTCATGAGCTCCACTGTTCCTCCATAGACACAAATCAGCCATGAACACAGAACACACAAAGTCAAACAGTTCGTGCAAGGCTGACTGGCATACTGTAGCTTAGTATCCCACAAAGGCTATTTCTCAAATTACACAATTTCCTGTTTTTACCCCTATATGGGAAATAAGGTGTAATTTGAGATTTACTTAAACCATAAAGTATGACTCAAACGCATAAGATTGAGCCCTTTTCCAATTCCTATTTCTTCTCTCTAACTGAGTAGAGCCCTCCAGGGAATGCTAGAATGTTCAAATGGATGACTAATCAATTAGCCACATAAATATGTGGATTTCTCAATCTTTTTCTTCTGGAATTTCATAAAAATGCTTAATCTGGAATTTTAACAGAGTGAAAAAGCATATTGGGCGATGATGAGATATCAAGAATACCAGATTGTATACAAGCTGCATTTCAGAACATGCTACATCGTTCAGTTGTGTGCATGCTGCATCTGTGTGTGCATTGAGAAAAAAATTATTAAATTCATATGGATGATAGCTAACGAAATGTTTGAAACGCTAACATAATGCTAAATGTCCAAATGCTAACATGCCATGAACCATTTCTCTGAATATGTATAGTAAATATATTGGGGCAGTTAGCATCACAAGTATCTATGTGCTACCATGCGTGGGTAATGTAGTCTTTGCTGTTGTGTGATAATGTGCCCTCCACACGCAACACATTTTTTATCACGTTTGTTTCAAGTTTACAAATGCCTCAACAAGTGGTATTTATCATTTCTGCCTCCGCCATGCACGGATGTTATTCTGTTTTGGATGACTAGGTCTATGATGATTGCCGGCATCGTGCCATGTTTAAGCCGTGAAACTATTTAAGTAGTTGCGGAGCAATCAAATACATGGCAATGGATCTATCTGTAGTGTATGGGACACTGGAGTATTGACCTTGGTTCACCATGGATAACATGACTTCAAAACATGTGAAGCCCTGTCCTACTGAGAGAGTCATACAGCTATTAAACACACACACACACACACCTGTCTCTTATACACATCTAGATGTGTATAAGAGACAGCACACACACACACACACACACACACACACACACACACACACACACACACACACACACACACACACACACACACACACACACACACACACACTCTCTCTCTCTAAAACTAAAACGAAGAAAAACATTTGAAATACAAAAAATAGACAGAAACTTTTATCTTTGCCTGCAAAACCGATTTAAATAAAATAAAAAACCATCATAAATTGTTTATTTAAAAAAAAAATACTTTGGGCAAAAATCTAATTGTTTTCTTCTAATGGGGTTTTCGAGAATCTGAATCTTGCAGGTAAATGGTGCCAGTAGATGGCGATGTTTCAAATAGGCTTAGCTTGTGCGTCACTATCACTAGCTATCAGTAGCTAACAGGGAAGAAATCCAAGGGCAAGCGTGGCGCATGAGTGTGAACCATAGGCATGAACAATGGCGGCAGTAAACCCAACACCAGCAGTGGTCGGTGGCGAAAGGCAAAGCCCCGTATGGGATTATATTGAGTGGAAAGGACAAAAGTAAATGTATTGTAGAGTCAGAAGATGGCAGCCTGTGTGGAACAGAGATAAAAGGGAAAAACCCAACCAAGTTCATCACCAAGAGCACGCCCAAATAATTACAAGAGAAAGACAAGGTGAGATCTATTATTAGATTTTTGGAATTCGGTCAGGATTCGACTCCTGGTATCATATGAACACACATAAGATGAAAATGTGTAAAATTACAGGAAATTTCCTTTAAAACTGCTAAATTGTATTTCTGCCAAAATGAAGGGTGAACAGTTTGAACAGTTTGGGGTCGCAAGGTGGGGGTTTGTTAAAATGACAATATCCATCCGGACCTTTGTCACCTAGGAAAGGTGTGAAAAGACCATCTCAAATAGTACTGGAGTACCCCTGCTATAGACCTACAACACATACAGTACATGGCTTCTAGGCTACTTTCTGTCCCTAACACTAAAACTAAAACTGAAATAAATATATATAAAAATGAAATAGAAATGTTTTTATCAAACAGAAACTAAATAAAAACTAGTGAATCAAGTCGGAAAACTAAACTGAATTTCAAATTAAATGTTAAAGCGAATCGTAATAAACACTAATAGAAAATCACAAAACTATAATAACCTTGGCACACACACACACTTGCAAACACACACACGCACCCGTACGCGTACGCACACTCATCCATGTCCATATACAATATCAATCCCCCTAAGTCACAGGCCACACAAAGGTTCTGCATCACTCATAGAAACATGGAGTGAGAAAAAGAGAAAGGGAGATTGTGAAAGAAAGTGTGTGCGTGCGTATGTGTGTGTGTGTATGGTAGGAACACCATTCCTTCCTGTACTGTATGTGCTGCTGACACCCACTCCTCACAGAGCAGGCTGCTAGCCCCTATAAAGGAAACGTACAGACCCCCATCTCACAGCTGATTACATCAACACTAATCTCGCCCACCAGCTGGCTCTCTCTGTTGATGCGGCAGCAATTGGAGCCTGGGGACGAGGTTACATCAACACAGGGGCACCAGAGGTAAAAAAAAATACAGACGGAGAGGAGGGGGGTAAAAGTGTGTGGGTTCAGGAGAGAGAGAGAGAGAGAGAGAGAGAGAGAGAGAGAGAGAGAGAGAGAGAGAGAGAGAGAGAGAGAGAAAGACAGAGACAGAGAGAAAGAGAGACAGAGACAAGAGACAGAGAGAGAGACAGAGAGATAGGAAGAGAGAGAGAGATACAGAGAGAGACAGAGAGAGATAGAGAGAGAGAGACAGAGAGAGAGAGATAGAGAGAGAGAGACAGAGAGAGAGAGATAGAGACAGAGAGTGTGTGTGTAAGTACCTAGGGCTCAGTCTGAAGTGGGTGGGAGATAATCAGGTGGACAGTGCACTGACTGAACCCTGACAGTCACAGCTGCATCTCATATTACTGTATGTTTAACCATAGTAATTCACCTAGAGACATCCACTGTGTGTTCTGTTAATACAGTTATTTAGTTGTGGTGAAAGCAGCATTAGTACAGGCACTAAGTAAACACTGTTGGCCATTTTCAATTATCCTGGAATATGACACTTTTCAATTAAATGTTTTTATTAAATCTGTCCTCTTGTGTCACGCCTCTTATCTAACTGAATTTGTGCTTTTCAGTTAACCAGTTCATTCTGTCACTTGGACTCACATCTATGGAAACCCCGAAGGGAGTTTAACAGAATCAGTCAATTCAATTACCAGATGGCCAATCAAACCATATCTCCAGGTTTTCATCTAAAATAAACAACACCACTGGCTGCTCATTGATGCTGTCATGAATCCCCAGGCTGGTGACAACTCCAAGACCTTCCAGGTGGCACAAAATCATATCTCCTGTATCTATGTTTAGCAGAATACAATGTATTCAATGCATTGTTTACGAAACAATCACTCGTGACATGTTTTGTGTGGTCACTATGAGGGACTAACATGTCCCACTGACATCAGGATAAGGAACACAATGCATCACAGAGCTCGGCTGGCTGTCCTGGAAAAGGTCACCTGGCACCCCTCGCTCTCCTTCTTGCTTTCCAATCAGTTCTTTCTGTTGTGCTCTCTTTCTCCCTCCTTCTCAACCTCGCTCTCTCTCTTCCTCAACCGCTCTCTCAACTGATGTCCCTCTCTTTCTCAACCTCTCTCTCTTTCTCAACATCGCTCTCTCTCTCCCTCCCTCTCCCTGTTTCAGTGTTCAGATATAATCAGGCAGTAGAGGTTATGACTGTTTATTTCCAGACTACCAATGGACGCCTCTGAACTGGAAATAACTATGCAGTTGTTAGGTGCGACTGCAGTCGCAGTAGGCAGGGCAGTAACTTCTAGCAGGACCCAATGCAGAGATCAATAGTCCAGTGTAGTTGAGGCAGTACGTTCTATCAGGCCCCATCTTGTGCTAGTCCACCCAGCAACCCTGATAAACGTCCATCTGACTTTCCCTTCATTTAGCTTTGCATGACTCATTCATATTTACTGTGTGTAAAATATGCATGATTATGTGTGTTATGTGAGTAATCTGTGAATTAGTATGCAAATTTGCAATCTACATGTATAGCATAGTGTATACATGTATAATGTGTGTATTGTGTGATGTGTAATGTATATGAGTGGCTAACGTGTCTTTTGTCACACACACTGTCCTGAGTGGGCATTAGCATGCCTACTGCCCCAGCCTGGGGTGAGAGAGAGAGCATCCTGACACTTCTCCGCCTGCAGTCCTCTCCTGCTGTGTTGCAGCCTCTGTGTCTGCTGCCCTCTTTCTCACTGTGGAGCTCTGCTCTCACGCACACTACAGCACTCTGACACACTGAGGGACACAGTCACACACACACACACACACACACACACACACACACACACACACACACACACACACACACACACACACACACACACACACACACACACACACACACACACACACACACACACACACCACACACACACACACACACACACACACACACACACACACACAACAACACGAATACAGGACTGTTGGCTTGTACTATCAGGGGTGAATCAGGACACTTAAGGAGAAGTGTGAGTCGGCCTACTGTAAACTAAGAGGTGGCTTTGGATTAGCTGATGATAGTTATCACAAGGAGAAGGCGGGAGGGAGTTGATTTACTATTTCACTATCAGGAGAGAGAACAGGGAGAGATTAAGGTCCTGCTATGAGTTTCATAATACCAGGAGAGCTCTCAGCCTATAGATGAGGAATACAAGGAGAGCTCTCAGCCTATAGATGAGGAATACAGGAGAGCTCTCAGCCTATAGATGAGGAATACAGGAGAGCTCTCAGCCTACAGATGAGGAATACCAGGAGAGCTCTCAGCCTATAGATGAGGAATACCAGGAGAGCTCTCAGCCTCAGATGAGGAAACCAGGAGAGCTCTCAGCCTATAGATGAGGAATACCAGGAGAGCTTCAGCCTACAGATGAGGAATACCAGGAGAGCTCTCAGCCTATAGATGAGAATACCAGGAGAGCTCTCAGCCTATAGATGAGGAATACCAGGAGAGCTCTCAGCCTATAGATGAGGAATACCAGGAGAGCTCTCAGCCTATAGATGAGGAATACCAGGAGAGCTCTCAGCCTATAGATGAGGAATACCAGGAGAGTCTCTCAGCCTACAGATGAGGAATACCAGGAGAGCTCTCAGCCTACAGATGAGGAATAGCAGGAGAGCTCTCAGCCTATAGATGAGGAACAGGACGTAAAGACAGATGGCCATTATTCCTAACCTCTATTCATCACTTTTTGATGGAAAACTTTTCATGGATTTCTCATGGAGACAGGGCTTGGACACTGAGTGTTCCAGGTGCTGAGTGTTTCTGGGTTTGCAGGGTGGAGAGAGGCTTACAGTAAAGCTGGGGCTCAGGGCCGACAGTGACAGAGACACACAGGCCTGATCATAGAATCATTACGGCCAACAGGCATCAAAGAACCAATCAATGGACTTCAACAGCAAGTCAATGAACACGCCTCCGGAACAATTATCCACAGATCAAACTCACAGACAGGAATAGAGAGAGGGAGAGAGGAACAGAGAGAGAGGGAGAGGAACAGAGAGAGAGAGAGAAACAGAGAGAGAGAGAGAGAGAAACAGAGAGAGAGAGAGCGGTACACAGAGAGAGAGAGCGGTACACAGAGAGAGAGAGAGAGAGAAACAGAGAGAGAGAAACAGAGAGAGAGAGAGAGGAACAGAGAGAGAGCCAGAGGAGCAGAGAGAGAGAACAGGAGGAGTGTTTTTAACTGCTGAGAGTCTCTGGGGTGAGAGAGGGACACGTCTGTGTTTAGTGACAGGGGGCATGGGGGTGAGACTGAAGAGGACTGTCAGGTCTCTGTAAAATGACAGGGGCAGAGGGGCCTCAGTCGCCTTTATCCCAGGCAGTAGGGGAAGGACAGGAGGCATCGAGAGGCCAGCGTGTGTGGTGGGTGTTTAACGACTGATATACACTGCACTTTACTGAATGCCTGACCCCTCTGCAAGGACAGACATGTTAACATCATGTGCCTTCATGTGCCCTAGATCATGCCATGTGTTGGTCATGTGCCTCTTGGCAAGCTTCCTATGTTGGTGCGAGAGAGAATCAGTGACGTGATGGATGATTGAAAGATTTATAATTCATGATCTGACTGCACATGGTTAATGTACTGTACATGTACAGCAGTACCAGTCTGGGATGAGCATTCCAGGTGAAGCTGGTTGAGAGAATGCCAAGAGTGTGCAAAGCTGTCATCAAGGCAAAGGGTGGCTACTTTGAAGAATCTCAAATATAAAATATATTTCGATTTGTTGAACACTTTTTTGGTTACTACATGATTCCATATGTGTTATTTCATAGTGTCTTCACTACTATTCTGCAATGAAGAAAATAGTCAAAATAAAGAAAAACCCTTGAATGAGTAGGTGCCAGGGTGTTTTGACTGGTACTGTACATGCCAGGGTGTTTTGGATTAAATGACATTTTCCCCAAAACAAAAGACACTAACTAACTGTGAGAGGATTTTCAACTCACTGTGTGGTGCTCTGGAGGGCAGTCGGTAGTTGGTAGAACATGGCGCTTGCAACGCCAGGGTTGTGGTTTCGATTCCCACGGGGGACCAGTACAAAACATCTAATAAAATGCACTCACTACTGTAAGTCGCTCTGGATAAGAGTGTCTGCTAATTGACAAAAACGTAAACGAACCAAACAGGCTGTGATTTGTTTTCACCACACTGGGCTGGCCAGACAGGACAGAAGTGATTTAGCCACCTCTCACCAAGCTGTGTAGTATTTATTAATGGCCAGAGCCAGTCTCTGTGTTCCCTGGTCTGGCATGGGGCCTAATGGACAGGCTCCATCCACTCATTACCCAGCCCGCCAGGATAAAACTGCTTTATTTGTGGAGCCAGCGAGCAGGGAGAACAGATTGAACAAATAAAGAGAAATCAGAAAGCTGTTTCGCAGCGCCCAATAAACTAGCATGAACTATTTCCTTTGATGTGACACAAAGAAATATGAGGTAGAGTTTAGATGTGATCTGAGCTATCTGATACTGGACTTACATGTGGTCATTCTTCCAGAACTGGTTATCAATAGAGGCAGAGGTATAAATAGGAGTGGGCCTAGATCTAACCTGTTACCAGAATTAAACAACAGTGTCTGATTGAGAGATACAGTGAACATATTCAATATTCCTCTTTCTCAAATGGGCAATGGGAGGAGAGAAGACATACCTGATCCCTTTGATCTGTGCAATGCTGTGGTGGGAGATCCTGGACAGGGCTGAGATCACCTGAAACACACAGCAGAGAGAGAACACAGTCAATGACACGGTCATAGTCCAACACACAGTCTACAACACAGTCAGCAACACAGTCAACATCTCCTCACTCAGTCAGTAAGACAGGCCCGTCTGCTCCGCCTAAATCTGGTTAATAGATGTTAAACTTAATGTGTTGACGAGCGAGGAGAGCAATGTCGTGTTTCTTAGCAACATCGTCGTACGCAGCCACACACGGGATTGTGTGTGAGCATAATGCAGGCCACCATGTTAATGATGACATCCAGAGACATGTGGTGCCAAATGCCCCCGCACAGTCACGGACGTGGGCCACTTTACTCAGATCAGACCCCCCCCCCCTATCATTATAACCCTCCTTCTCTACTCTCACTCCCTTCTCCCCTCCTCCTCTATCATTATACCCCTCCTCTCTCTACTCTCACTCCCTTCTCCCCTCCCTCCCTCTATCATTATACACCTCCTCTCTCTACTCTCATCCCTTCTCCCCCTCCCTCTATTCATTATACCCCCTCCTCTCTTCTACTCTCACTCCCTTCTCCCTCCCTCCATCATATACATTATACCCCTCCTTCTCTACTCTCCACTCCCTTCTCCCTCCCTCCCTCCATCATTATACACCTCCTACTCTCTACTCTCCACCCCTTCTCCCTCTCCCTCCCTCTATTCATTATACACCTCCTCTCTCTACTCTCACTCCCTTCTCCCCTCCCTCCCTCCATCATATCATTATACCCTCCACTCTCTACTCTCACTCCCTTCTTCCCCTCCCCCCATCATTATACCACCTCCACTCTCTACTCTCACTCCCTTTCTCCCCTCCCTCCCTCTATATTTACACCTCCACTCTCTACTTTCCAAACCTCTCCCCTCCCTCTATCA
>NC_036842.1:15951874-15955437 GCF_002910315.2 Salvelinus sp. IW2-2015
TCCCCCCATGTTTTCTCTCACCCCTCTTTCTCTTCTCTCTTTATCTCACGCTTGCTCTCTCTCTTTCTCTACTCTCCTCTTCTCATCTCCTCTGGTGCAACCAGGCGGTGTAACAAGGTTAAATGCAGTCCTGTATTTAAGACTGATTTAATGACTGGTCGTGAGTCACATGTGAGTGGCTTATGGTGGCTGTTTGGCGGCTTTGAGATGGCGTGCTGGAGGCTCCTCCAAGGCTAATATCAGACATATGATGAAGCCTTCCCAACCGCCAAAATTCTGCTTCCACGCCTCATTACGCACTACCTGGTGTGTTTGTGCCTCCTTGGCCATGGCAATGCCAGCTGTCGCCCCGCGAGACATGAGAAACATTTATAACCCCTCCTCTCCTAACTCTCACTCCCTTCTTCTCCTCCCGCCCTCCCTCTATCTTATACTCTTCTATTCACTTTCTCCACTACCCCTCTCTCTACTCTCACCTTCCCCCTCCTCATCATTTCACCCTC
This sequence comes from Salvelinus sp. IW2-2015, assembly GCF_002910315.2. Lineage (NCBI taxonomy): Eukaryota > Metazoa > Chordata > Actinopteri > Salmoniformes > Salmonidae > Salvelinus > Salvelinus sp. IW2-2015. The sequence continues at coordinate 15,952,378 of NC_036842.1, forward strand.
CCTTCATCCTTCTCCCCTCCCTCTATCATTATACCCCCTCCTCTCTTCTACTCTCACTCCCTTCTCCCCTCCCTCCCTCTATCATTATACCCCTCCTCCTCTACTCTCACTCCCTTCTCCCCTCCCTCCCTCTATCATTATACCGCCTCCTCTCTCTACTCTCATCCCTTCTCCCTCCCTCCCTCTATTCATTATACCCCCTCCTCTCTCTATCCTCACTCCCTTCTCCCCTCCCTTCCATCATATTACATTATACCCCTCCTTGCTCTAAACTCTCCTCTCCCTTCTTCCCCTCCCTCCCTCTATCATTATACCCCTCCTCTCTCACTCTCCACTCCCTTCTCCCCTCCCTCCCTCTATTCATTATACCCCTCCTCTCTCTACCTCACTCCCTTCTCCCCTCCCTCCTCTCATCAATTATACCCCTCCTCTCTCTACTCTCACTCCCTCTCCCCTCCCTCCCTCCATCATTATACCCCCTCCTCTCTCTACTCTCACTCCCTTTCTCCCCTCCCTCCCTCATCATCTAATCATTATACACCTCCACTCTCTACTCTCACTCCCTTCTCCCCTCCCCCCATCATTATACACCTCCACTCTACTCTGACTCCCTTCTCCCCTCCCTCCCTCCCTCTATCATTATACATCTCCGCTATAAACTGCATAATGAAAGTGTGTAACTTCAATGGGAGTCTAGGGTGCTTCAAAGGCAGGTGGAGCTCAGACTAAGTGCTAGTGTGAAGCAGGTTAGGACCAATCACCAGTCTAAGGACCATGGTGTGCCTCAACCACCTAGAGGAATGAATACCTGACCGATATGGTAAGCCATACACTACGATGGTGAATGGACGTTATGGCTGCTCCATTGTCCCTTTCAGTACATGAATATGCATAGGCTTGCATCTGTCAGCCTTTTAAAACACTGTGGGGAGTCTGAATGCTGAAGTGTTGCTTTCTGTGTGGCTAAAGACCCATGTAATGAGCAGACATGCCATGCTGCCTCTAACATAGGCTATACTCTATTACACAGACCCTTACCAGGCACTCATAATGCACTTTGGACTGAGGCTGGAAATCTGCATGAAAATGGCTACTGTAGAGAATAGTGTATTAGGTGACTTTTGTCCCATCATTTGGTTAAGGCTTTGTCATTCCAGATCCACGGGTTGGCACACCACCCACCTAAGCTAGCTGCAGGGCTGGGGCGTGCCCCCATGTGGTGCCCTGGCCTCACCCACTGGCAGAGGGGAGAAATGATGAGGCTGGAATGGAGCATTACTCTGCCTTTCAGTGCCATGTCTCTCCTGTTCATACATCACCGGGTAATATTGGGTTATGGGCATGAATATGAATTAAGCCTTAATATGGTGACACCAACACAGTGAGATGAGCTAAATATGAGAACCAGATCATGTAAATCACTCTCTTTTTATTTACCCCCCCTTCTGTCTCTCACTACGCTCTCTTCATCCTTCTATCTAACCTCTGCCCCAACATCCTTCTATCTAACCTCTGCCCCAACATCCTTCTATCTAACCTCTGCCCCAACATCCTTCTATCTAACTCTGCCCCAACATCCTTCTATCTAACCTCTGGTCCTTCACCCTTCTATCTAACCTCTGCCCCAACATCCTTCTTCTAACCTCTGGCCCCAACATCCTTCCATCTAACCTCTTCCCCTTCACTGCTTCTATCTAACCTCTGCCCCAACATCCTTCTATCTAAACTCTTCCCTTCATCCTTCTATCTAACCTTCTTCATCCTTCTATCTAACCTCTGCTGCCTTCATCCTTCTATCTAACCTCTGCCCCCTGCTCATGTCCTACTCTCCTTACTGGTCTGACACCCAGTCCTCCTCTCCCACCCTATACTCTCCTATCTCTCCATCCTGTCCTGCGGACCAGTCAAAAGCTCTCTCTCTGTCTTTTTCCACATTATTGATTTCTCTCTCATCTCAGTCACGGTGCCATGGGAGGCCCAACTCTGGGCGGTACAGACCAGAGAATAAACGCTTCTCTCACCCAGAGTCGACAAAATATGAAAAAGAATCATCACAAGATGGAGTGGCAATAACACTCTCTTCCATCCTACCTCCCCCATCCCCATCCCCACCCACAGCCTCACCCTCCCAACCCCAGAACTGGCCCTGCCCCACCACCCTCACTTCCGACAACTAGACGTGGGTTAATTTACATGATCATCTATTGTGTGTCAGAAACAAATACCAATATGGTCTGAATTCTATTGGCAGTGAGGCACAAGAGGGGTGGTGATTTGATTAGAAACAGAACAATGGTCTCACAATGCTATTGACAGTCACAGTGTCCACATACCACAACAGCCAATTAGATGTATTCATGACACATCACATCTCACCACCAACAATCAATGTACTGTAAGTGCTTGGACGCACACCAAACAGTCAAATTAATTCATAGGACATCTCACCCAGATCCATTTTAACACCCCTCTCGCACACTTTCCAGGGTACAGAGTCACGCTCACACACCTCCCGCCTGGTGTGATATTTATGAAGCATCACCCCACAGTGTGACGGCACAAGTTGGCCCATCATCATGCCAGAGACAGCAGAGGAGAGAAGGGAGAGAGGACCAAAGTGGAGAGGGAGAAAACAGATGGCAGTGTTACCGGCTCCCTGACATCATCAAAAATGGACAAGCCCAGTCCATGTGTGTGTGTCCCAGAGCATGGGGCCAGCAGAAAGCAGTCCTATCCAGGCCCCAGCTCTGCAAAGAAGGTTAACACACACACACACACACCACACACCACACACACAACAACACACACACACAACACACACACACACACACACACACACCACACACACACACACACACACACACACCAACACACACACTACACACACACACACACACATCCCAAACCTCTTACGACACTGAACAGTGTTCGCTGTTTCAACTGGATGGCCTTTATTCCATGCCATATAGCCTAACTGTTCAGTTAACTGCTGTATGTAAAGCCCATGTCTTCGTCTCTGAGTTAGCGCTTGCCAGCCCTGTGCTGTAAAGCTGACTTGCA
>NC_036842.1:15955462-15960283 GCF_002910315.2 Salvelinus sp. IW2-2015
ACACACACACACACACACACACACACACACACACACACACACACACACACACACACATCCCCAAACCTCTACGACACTGAACAGTGTTCGCTGTTTCAACTGGATGGCCTTTATTCCATGCCATATAGCCTAACTGTTCAGTTAACTGCTGTATGTAAAGCCCATGTCTTCGTCTCTGAGTTAGCGCTTGCCAGCCCTGTGCTGTAAAGCCTGATTGCAGACTGATTGGCACCTGGACATTAGCATTAGTGCTAAATCCTCTCAAAGCGCCCCTTAAAGCATCACTGCAGCTGTGTGATTATGGGGGATTTCACCATGCACATCCTGACTCCCGCTCGGCCAGGCCGTCAAAGCCTGAAGCCATTAGGTCCACAGGCACTGGCACTGTCCCAAACACCCCATTCAACCCTCAGTCAGTCAACATGGCAGTAAGCCTATAAGGCATAAAACCTTATGAAATGAAATGAAAATATAGTTTCTATAAATTTGCATGATCCTTATAGATGAAAATAATAATGGGATATTACAGATTAAGCCTGTCTATAAGGTTGACAGGTTTTCTGCCCGTACTACTTCGTAATGACATAAGAAATAGCCTACACTGTGACATCATCACACGACTGAAACTCAAACTGTATGCTTTTATCAGGGGCCTAAAATCAATCTGATCTGGACCTGTGCTATGCTTCAAAGGAAAGGCTATGGTGGGTAATATGTACAAATTACCCTGCATAGATCTTTCTGGCCTTGTTGAGACCCACCAATGTGTTGCTGTCATTCCCATGACCTGTCCCATTTCACGCTGAATCTGAGCTACATGGACCAGCTAGTTCTTGTGTGCCATCCCATGGTGTATTAGTGTGTAACACTCACACACAAACACACACACACAAGGGGCGCAGGACAAGGTAGAGAAGAAGAGCTTATAGCCAACCCACTTCCTGTTTAGTGGGAGCCCTCTAAACCAAGGGTACAGTATTCAAACTTTTTAAGCGGGGACCCCATTTTATCATGCCAGAATTTCTGGGGATGCCATTTTTTCCCCAATAATTTATTTAGACCCCACCCCAAATCGAATGACACAATCTGAGCTACATGGACCACCTCGTTCATGTGTGACTTCCCACACACACACACACACACACACACACACACACACACACACACACACACACACACACACACACACACACACACACACACACACACACACACACACCACACACCACACACACATATCAATAGTAAAATAGCCTGTGAGGCGGATTGCCGGGCAGTAATGGTCAATGAGACAGGTGCTCCCAGCGATGGGGATTAGGTAAGGTTCAGTCAAGATAAGAGGGTCAGGAGAGAGGTAGATAGCCGAGCGGACATAAATCCACACTGGAAAACTGTAGCCAAGTAACGAGAAATTCACCTTCCTTTGTATGGATTTCTCTGTCCTTGGAAACATGCACCATCCCTATGTACACTGAGTGTACAAAACAGAGTACGGTAGTAGGTGCCAGGCACACCAGTTTGAATGTGTCAAGAAATGCAAAACTGCAAGGTTTTTCACGCTCAACAGTTTCCCATGTGTATCAAGAATGGTCCACCACCCAAAGTACATCCAGCCAACATCACACCGTGTAGAGTCCATGCCACGACAAATTGAGGATGTTCTGAGGGCAAAAGTGGGTGCAACTAAATACTCAGAAGGTGTTCCTAATGTTTTGTCCACTCAGTGTATACCATGCCTGAGTGGCTATGCAGTAAAGCTGACCATTGTGCATTTCAGCTGACATAGTGAATCAGCCAATACAATCATACTGTACCAAACAGTAATTCAGCCAATACAATCACAGCGATACAGTTCAATCGTATCGCCCATCTGAATGTGAATCACTGCTGTTCAGATATGTATTGTGGTTATATTCATTTATGAATCTATTCGCTGTCCATTTATAATGAAGTCCATGTATTATGAATGAGGAGGATAACAGGTGAATGGAGCTGGTGACAGCACTGTACAGACATGTGAGTGACTACCCAATGAGGGCCTAGCAAGGCCCTGCTGCATCCAGGTCCTTTGCTGACCAAGCACATATCAAAGAAGCAGACAAAGTTCCCAACAACCTTAAAGTCATACAGTAGCAGATACTGTATCCTGCCGGTGCAAGTGTGTGTGTGATTGACTAGTGTGAGTAATTACGCATGTGTGTGTGTGTGCACATGCGTGCGTCTTTGTGTGCCACTGTGTGTGTGACTGTGTGTCTGAGTGTATAATTGCTTGCATGCCAGTGTGCCCACCTGCTCCTGAAAATCCCAGGACAACATCCATTCATGCTGATACACAACTGATGGGCCAAACCAAAAAGTCACCCTCCCTGAGAGGATTGCATCACTGGGTAGTTAATAAGTCGTACACAGCCACACCTCCCCTCCTCAGCTCTCCCTATACCAGCAGTCTGTTTGCATTCTTACCAAGCCAATAGATGCTGTGATCATTTCCTGATTCTTCCCAACTCTTCAGGCGAGAGCTCACGCAGGTCAGAAGGGTTGTGTGTTGCCATTGAAAGATTGGCCGCCAAGTGAACACCCCCCCCCCCACCCCTCCTCCTACTAATCCCTTCTTCTCATGTCTTTTCATGGCCAGCGACGGGGGGCCTGTCCAGCCCAGAAGGGCGGCAGCGGGACCCCTCTCCTCTCCTACGTAGTAGAGCCATCATTGTGTAAAGCCTTGGGATGCAGATGTTCAAACAAAACAGCTTTTTAGGCTCTTCTCACAGCTGACACACTGGAAGACAAGGTTGAGAGAGAGAGGAGTAACCATTCCTTTGTGTTAATATACTTTAAACCCCAGCTAAGCTAATGCCTTAAACACAAACACTGAGTCTCGCATCACCACAAAACTCACACAATGTAACCACCATAGACACTGTGAGAGAGAAAAGATAGACAAACAAATTATGTGTGGTATTTTTTGAAAGTGCAGAGCGATAGAAGAAAGGGGTTTCTTATTTCACCCACAGGGCACATTTCCACTAGAAAATCATTACCCAGATCTTATCAGGGTGTGTGTCTCACTGCAGTTGGGAGGGACAGCCACAGAGCAGATCGTAGTCTACTAACTGTGATACTACTCTACGCTCCTACGTGCCTCTTTAAGACTCTTAACTAAACCAAACCACCATGTCTTTCATAAGCATAACACTGGGAGAATCATACACCTTACTCACAGTCAGACCTGGCTTCAGCAAGGAGAGAATCACTGCACAGGGTTGTTTTTTTGGAGTTCCATAGGTTACCATCACACTGGACATACACTCCAGTGGGTTTCCATTAACACTCGTCGGATATGATTGACATTCATATTATTGGACCATTGTAGGATGTCACATGTTTTCATGTCACGCCATGTGAAGTCGGGCATCACAATCGACACCAGCTGCTTCGCAAGCAAACTGCATCCAACACCTTCAGGACCTTCAGGGTCTACTGTATGGTGGTTCTCTGTGGTACACAGAGGACATATGATGAGAACGAAAGCCTTTAGTTAAACGCAGGGTTTTTTCTGTATCAAAAAGGGGCTTAGGTGGTGGGTGTGGCAGGGGGCGTAGCGTAGGGGTGTGGCAATGGGTGCGGTTGGCCCATCCGTGCAGCTGAATTTTAGAAAACATTTTAGAGGCTCCCATCTTTGCGGAGACATTTTATGATTTTTAAGCCAATTTCCTTCAATTCTACACATTTTTTGTTGTTGCAGTTTTTAACTAATTTCCTGCAATTCTACACATCTTGCCATGGAGCTGACAGAAAAGGTTGCAGTTTTAAAATGTCCTGCAATTCTATGCATTTTGCGATGGCTAATGCTGTGTTCTTTTGCTCAAACATAATAACAAAATCAATACTGCTAAATTCATTGTTTTGGGAATTTTCGATTTTCCCTAACTGCCTAGCTTTTATTTGGGTGATTGTTAGTTCTCAAAGATTATATTATAAACAAATACAAATACAAGTCGGATGTTTACATAAACTTAGGTTGGAGTCATTAAAACTTGTTTTTCAACCACTCCACACGTCTTGTTAACAAACTATAGTTTTGGCAAGTCGGTTAGGACATCTACTTTGTGCATGACACAAGTAATTTTTCCAACAATTGTTTACAGACAGATTATTTCACTAATAATTCACTGTATCAAAATTCCAGTGGGTCAGAAGTTAACATACACTAAGTTGACTGTGCCATTAAACAGCTTGGAAAATTCCAGAAAATTATGTCATGGCTTTAGAAGCTTCAGATAGGCTAATTGACATAATTTGAGTCAATTGGAGGTGTACCTGTGGATGTATTTCAAGGCCAACCTTCAAACAGTGCCTCTTTGCTTGGCATCATAGGAAAATCAAAAGAAATCAGCCAAGACCTCAGAAAAAGGTCTTGGTTCATCCTTGGGAGCAATTTCCAAACACCTGAAGGTACCATGTTCATCTATACAAACAATAGTACACAAGTATAAAAACCATGGGACCACGCAGCCGTCATACCGCTCAGGAAGGAGACGCGTTCTGTCTCCTAGAGATGAATGTATTTTGGTGCAAAAAGTGCAAATCAATCCCAGAACAACAGCAAAGGACCTTATGAAGATGCTGGAGGAAACAGGTACAAAACGATCTATATTCACAGTAAAACGAGTGCTATATAGGCCGCTCCTCAAGGAAGAAGCCACTGCTCCAAAACCGCCATAAAAAAAGACAGACTATGGTTTGCAACTGCACATGGGGACAAAGATCGTACTTTTTGGAGAAATGTCCTCTGGTCTGATGAAACAAAAATAGAACTGTTTG
>NC_036842.1:15960803-15962227 GCF_002910315.2 Salvelinus sp. IW2-2015
TACCAAATACTAATTGAGTGTATGTAAACTTCTGACCCACTGGGAATATGATGAAAGAAATAAAAGCTGAAATAAATCATTCTCTCTACTATTATTCTGACATTTCACATTCTTAAAATAAAGTGGTGATCCTAACTGACCTAAAACAGGGAATTTTTAATTGGATTAAATGTCAGGAATTGTGAAAAACTGAGTTTAAATGTATTTGGCTAAAGTGTATGTAAACTTACGACTTCAACTGTATATAGGTCAATCTACATACTTTATATCTTGTTTTAGTCTAAGTTTACACTGAAAGCATTTTCCCATCCCAAAATCTATTATTTATATAAATGATTTTTTACACTGTTTGGACTAGACGACCAGAAAAAACGCTTAGGCGGCCTGCCCAAGGATTTTAATGGCATCCCTGCATTAAGTTCCTCTCTGGAAAGAGAGAGAGATGTTTGAACCAAACAGAGAGAAACTAACAGGGAGGTAGAGAGGGACAAGAGGACACCGTCGCCTCTTCCCAAAGAACAAAGGATGATCACTGGCCAAAATCAACCCTGAAGAAGATCTCTGTTTATTTCCTCTTCTAACCAAGGAAATGAAAGATAAATGTTCCATCCTCTTCGTCCTGTCATTCTCCTCGGGTTGCTAGGCAGATGTTGGGTGTATCCTGAGGTGATATTGGTGCTGTAGAGTACAGTGTTCAGCTCCACATGTAATGTGTGTCTGTCTTGTCTCTGCTGGTTGTTTACAGAGGCAGTTCTGGTCAGGTGGACACAGAGAAAAAACAATGCTCCCACAGCAAGCAGCTGCTCTCTGAGCCAAGTCATTAGTTCCTGAGAAATAGATGTTCTGTTTAGCAGGAGAGAGTCCTAGAAGACCAGTGAATACATAGACAGTGCAAGGAAATGTTATTCAGATGTCCAGCGGAATAGAGTGAGTGAACCATGCATTTGCACTTTGTTGGAATGACCTCTGTAAGTTCTTTCTTGCTTTATTAAAAATGGTTTACTTAATGAGGACAATGAAGACTGGCAAGCGATAAGTGTGAAAGTGCGAGAAAGAGAGATAATATAAACTATGTCGGAGACTCTGAATGTCTCCTTTCTTCCACCTCTCTCTAAGCAGGCATCTCTGTCACACAGTAGCAGTCTGTTGTCTTTATGGTGAGCCCTGACACAAAGCGGGCACGAGGAAAGTGCTGGAGCCAAGGCTTGTTTGGGAGAATAGCACAGCCCTATGATAAGGCATCCAGGCATAGGTGAGGAGTGAGGACGGTTTTCCTGCTACTCTCTGAGCGCTAGGGATGATGAGGCTAAATCCTTTACACAGCCCTTATCTGAGAGGGGCACCTGAGTCTGCCAGGAAGTGCATGGGTGAAGACAGACAGACAGAAAGACGCACACACACACACACACACACACACACACACA
>NC_036842.1:15962590-15965654 GCF_002910315.2 Salvelinus sp. IW2-2015
AACAGTTTTAAAACAAAAGGATTATTCAATCCACTAGTGCTCCGTCGGAGGGAACACAGCAGGAGACAAAGGGAGATGATCCACCACGTCAGCCCCTCACCAGGGAGCAAATCCTTTCTTTCACACACTGGCTGCCCGTGGTAGTGTCGAGTGGAATGATACAGACGTTGTCTCTTGCTTCCTTCACCTCCAACAGATTCCCCACTATACTCTAAAAAGCCATAATTCACACAGCTAGAATGTTTACTGGACAGGAATGATATAAGCCGAGGGTGTCCATTTCTGCTGAGAGAAAAGTGAGGTCGGGGCTATTCCTCGTCAGTACAGTGAAGAGTAAGCTTGAGAAGAGGCCTGGAGTGACGACAGAGCATGAAAAAACATGAGCAAACTGCATTGGAATGATTTAGAAATGATTACCCTAACGGTTTTCATTATATGTATCAGCATTTCATAAACCTGTTGTTCATGTACATCTAATCTCATAACACAAGACAAGTTTTGATCTTAAAGCAATTCTTCCACTTGTTACTTCTACATGTCAAACATTGTTAGTTTAACTAAGCATTAATTTAAATATTTCGTAAGTGAACTTCACGGAGAAAGAGAGAGACGACGAGCGAGAGCGAGAAACGAGAGAGAGAGAGAGAGAGAGAGAGAGAGAGAGAGAGAGAGAGAAGGTGGAAAACAGAGTAGCAATTCAGAGGGCATAAAGGCCCTCTCTCCAGTGGTGACAGGGACAAAGAGGCCACTCCTGAGAGTGCCAGCTGATTGGCCAGCGGGATGTTTCCACAGCAGCAGTGAAAGTGACAGCAGAACAAAGGGATTCCATTAGGAGCCCTGTCCACTACTGTTAGTATCCTGTCACCTCCTGTCCTGTACACCTAGGAACAGGTCACACATCCAGAGTCATAGACACCAATGGTTTCCATTACAGCCATCCCAAAATGTGGACCAAATCTCACTAAGCACAACTAGGGATGTTAGTGGTTTTGCTTATGCATGTGTGTTGGATTATTCCTTTGTCCCACACACACTCGAGAAATTCCCACTTCATGTAGGCCTACTTAAAATATTTACAAATATTTCACAACCAGCTGACCTGAGATTAAAACCTTAAACCGACAAGGCAGATCTGAGAAAATAAATGATGAGAGATTAGTGAAAACACACATTGTGTGGAGCAAAATCCACAAAACCTGGGGAAAATGTAAACAACTTGTGAAATGAAGCCCTGAGCTAGCCGAGCTCTCCGTTTGGCTTCGCAGATATTCCTTAGCAGATAATTAGCCTGTTTAGCCTCCACTCTACCTTTATCACTGTGAGGATCTTTCCACTCAGGAAAGGATTGCTCTGGAGACTGGCTGAGTCAGCTAGAGACTCAAACAGAGAGAGATGCAGTCCGGGAGACTAGTGAGGTAGCTCCTTCCACTTTGATTGGCCCAGCATCATCCTTATCTCCCTGTAGGTAATCCAGTGGATATTGAGCTGAACCGGGCTAGAGGCTTCCTTCCCCATTTCCGTTCCCATTCAGGAACATTTAATTGAAGCTATCTAAGGCTTTGGTCGTTAAACGCCCTAGGTGTCCCAGTCCCTCAGACTTCCTATCTGCGTCTCCTCTGCTATACTCATTACACTCCTGCTGTTCAATTTCCACACCTCATTGAATGTCAAATTTTCCAATGTAGCTCAACCAGCAGAGACCCAGCTTGAGATGGTGTGTCTGAGTCAATGCTGCCTGCAATGGAGAAAGATCGCCAGCAGTATAGAATGTCATAAAGAGGGTAGTGGACACATCTGAGACAAAAGATGGGTGCCTCAACGCTATATCCTCCAGATAGGGTGAGAGTGATTGAGTGTCTGGATAAAGGGTTTGATTACAGCTGGGGCCATCACTCAGTCTAAGTCCTAGAGGATGAGTTAGGAGGGTTGGATAGGAAAAGTATAGGAGAGACAACTTTCCATCAGTCTAATACGTGTCAGGGAGGCAGGGAGTGCGCTTACTGGGTGTGAAATGAGAGGGATATGAGGGATGGGGGGATAGAGAGGAGCACAACAGGTCCAGCTCCATCCATCATACACACAGAGAAGAGTTACAGACTGACTAGCCAGCCAGCAGGGCTCAGAGCCAGTCTGGACCTACAGACTTTAATGTATATAAACTATATGACGTCAATGGCTCTATTCTGGAGCATTTAACCCAAATCATAACTTTGCTAATAATACATGTATTAATAGTGTGACGGTCCTAATTCTGTTGGCAATGATTAGTATGAGGATGGTGATGCAATGGCATTAATGATGATTATGTTAGGAGGAGGAGAGAGGAGAGAGGAGAGATGGAGGAGGAGAGAGGAGAGGAGGTGGAGAGAGGAAAGTTGGAGAGAGGAGGTAGAGGAGGAGAAAGGATGTGGAGGAGGAGAAATGAGAGGGGGTAGAGAGAGAAGAGGAGGTGGAGAAGGAGAGAGTGCAGCCCCACTCTGCCTGATGAAGGTGTGGGGGATGGAGGGAATAATAGTATGGATGGGGGGTGTAACAGGGGTGTCGGTCTGCATTATAGTCTCACAGCTGAAGGGATTCACAATAACATGCATAGAGGGGCAGCCAGTGGGAGGTGTGTGTGGGGGGGGGGGTTCTAGTGGAGTCACCGATTGAGATGTCATACCGGTACCTTCCTCAGAAGTTACTGGATATGATGGGAAAGGCAGAGTGGGGAGGGAGTCTGAGTAGGGGATCTGCTGAAACTGGCAGTTTTGAACAACAAAAACAAGGGAATGACTGTACTTCCAGGAATTGGGACCTGATATCAAATGAAAATGGACTGGTCTCCCACGAGTCCACGCATAGGGAATGTCATTATCTACTCTATTGAGTGTGGACGTGTCAGACTGTGGACGTGTCAGAGTGTGGACGTGTCAGAGTGTGGACGTGTCAGAGTGTGGACGTGTCAGAGTGTGGACGTGTCAGAGTGTGGACGTGTCAGAGTGTGGACGTGGTAGAGTGTGGACGTGTCAGAGTGTGGACGTGTCAGAGTGGGGACGTGTCAGAGTGGGGACGTGTCAGAGTG
>NC_036842.1:15966499-15973219 GCF_002910315.2 Salvelinus sp. IW2-2015
GTGGTGGACGTGTCAGAGTGGCGGACGTGTCAGAGTGGGACGTGTCAGAGTGGCCGGACGTGTCAAGAGTGGGGACGTGTCAGAGTGGGACGTGTCAGGTGGACGTAAGTGAGTGTCAGAGTTGGGGACGTGTCAGAGTGTGGACGTGTCGATGGATGTCGGGGACGTGTCAGGAGTGGGGACGTGTCAGAGTGGCTAGACGTGTCAGAGTGGACGTGTCAGAGTGGGGACGTGTCAGAGTGGGGACGTGCAAGTGGTGGACGCTGTCAGAGTGGTGACGTGTCAGAGTGACGTAGTGGGACGTGTCGGTAGGATGTCAGGGACGTGTCAGATGGGACGTAGAGTAACCAGATACGTGGACGTAGGCAGTGGCGGACGTGTCAGAGGTGGACGTGTCAGACGTAGTGGGGACGTGTCAGAGTTGTGCAGAGGGACGTGTCAGAGTGGGACGTGTTCAGAGTGTGACGTTCAGAGTGTGGACGTTGTTCAGAGTGGACGTGTCAGAGTGGGACGTGTCAGAGTGGGGACGTTCAGAGGTGGGACGTGTCAGAGTGGGACGTGTCAGAGTGGGGACGTGTCAGAAGTGGGGACGTGTCAGAGGGTGACGGTCAGAGTGGGACGTGATCAGAGTTGGGGACGTGTCAGAGTGTGACGTGTCAGAGTGGACGTGTCAGAGTGTGGACGTGTTCAGAGTGGGACGTGTCAGAGTGTGGACGTGTCAGAGTGTGGAAACTGTCTGTCGAGTGGGGACGTGTCAGAGTGGGGACGTGTCCAGAGTGGGGACGTGTCAGAGTGTGCGTGTCAAGTAGTGACGGTCAGAGTGGGACGTGTCAGAGTGGGGACGTGTCAGAGTGGGGACGTGTCAGAGTGGGGACGTGTCAGAGTGTGGACGTGTCAGAGTGTGAACGTGTCAGAGTGGGGACGTGTCAGAGTGGGGACGTGTCAGAGTGGGGACGTGTCAGAGTGTGGACGTGTCAGAGTGTGGACGTGTCAGAGTGGGGACGTGTCAGAGTGGGGACGTGTCAGAGTGGGGACGGGTTAAAAGGTGCGCGGAGCTGTTATTCTTTGAGATGATGATGTCACTTCAGATCTGACATCACAGACTAAGGTATCAGAGGGACTCATCTCCTACTGATGTCCTTGATCAGCCGAGAACCACACAGGCTTACACCCAGGGGGGTAACAAAATACAGAACGTGTGTATGTGTGTCTCTCGAAGCAGAAGTAGGTATTTATAACTAAAACAAATCTAAGCTGTGGTAAATTGGATCCTCCGTACTGCCTCTCTTCATCAAAATATCCAACACAAGACAAAACAAAAAAACTCTCCCTGTGTGCTGACTTGGCGAAGCGTGAAAGAACACGGGTCAAACTGGGCGCGGAGAGGAGAATGTCAAGTCAGATCAGGCCGAGGGGTTGGCGCCTGGTAACCTTCCAGGACGGCCATACACATCATTGAGCGTTAGCGCCCGTGCAGACAGAACAACCGACCCACCCCCAAAACCCCAACTTCTCTCCAATGAATATTGTCACATTTCTCCTCTCCAAAACACTGCTAAACAGGCACGAACGCTCGGAACGCCAGCCTCGGAACGCCAGCCTCGGAACGCCAGCCTCGGAACGCCAGCCTCGGAACACCAAAAGAAGAAGAATGCATGCTCATGACAGGGATCGAAGTTTGGTGGCCGGCTCTCGCATTGGTTAATAAGTCTTTGTGATGAGGCGGGTTGATGTGGCTGTCACTTTGCCAGCGCCTGTCACTCCACACAAGAGGCTTTTTGTCATCAGCACACAGTGATATCTGCTTGGCAGAGATGCCATTATTCCCAAACAACCCCTATTATAGCTGGATATCTAGTGTGAACTGAAGCCTTGAGGGGAAGTGGTGTAAGAGCCAGCAAACACAGCTGACTGTCACTCAACTAGACATCAACAACTACCTTTCCTAATATAGGGCCCAGATTTGATACTGCTGCCTACGGTATTATATCTGCCATTAACTAGTGAGGCTGAGGGGAGTCAGTCTTGGTCAGGGTATTGACACAAAGATTGCTAAGTAAGGCAGTGTGTGGTTAAGTGCTGGTAGAGAGCTGGGAGTCGTCAGTCAGTACGTCAGTAGACTGTGGTAATATACTCAGCATGGTTTAGCAGGGGATATATATTTTGGGGGAACAAAACATTAAGAGTACAGATTATTTTATGAGGCAATATCCAAACGTTTTTGAGAAAGATCATTAGAAAAAAAAACATTTTTATTGAGTAAATCTATTTATTTGATTATTTCTATTTTGATGTAAATGGATGTTGATGTAAATATCTAAATGTACAGATTTTGAGGTTGTGTCATTAGATTTGGGGTGGGTCACGATGTGTTCCCCAGAAATACTGGTGGAAAAATTGTGTTTAAGTTTAAAAAGCTTCCACTAAACAGGAAGTGGGTTGGATATAAGCTCTTCTTCTCTACGTTATCCTCCACCCCTAGTCTCTCTGTGTGTGTGTGTCTGTGGAGGGGACAGGACAGACGGGCGGGGCTGGTTATGTGGTTCTATGCATCATAGAGAGAGACTGTCTGGTGTAAATCTCTCACTCTACAGCTCTGTGTATATGGGTCTGTCTGGGCCCTGACACCCACATCTCTCTCATGGATTTTAAGCCTGGTAAACCGACTGGTCACACACAACACACACACACACACACCACACACACACACACACACACACACACACACACACACACACACACAACACACACACACACACACACAACAACACACACACACACACCACACACACACACAACACACAAAACAGACAAATAAACAAAATCCACCCATAAACACATATATAATGGAAGAGAGAGAAGAGGGATAGGAGAGCCAGAAGAGGAGGGAGACACTCATATCATTCTTGGTTTTCTGTCCATAACAGTCTCCACTAAATTCCATGATGACAACATGAGTCTGTTGTTTGCCATGTTTCAGTGATGAGTAAAGGCCCTGCTTTCAACAGAGCTCCCAGTGGTGGGACCAATACAATCCAGACGATTGTAACTACACAGCTCACAGGCCAGACATAGACTTACTGCTGTGCCATTCTGCTCATGCCAGCAAAACAGAAAGGACCAAGCCCTAGAGCCTGTAAGAACCACCCGCCCTAGAGCCTATAAGAACCACGCCCCTAGAGCCTATAAGAACCACGCCCCTAGAGCCTATAAGAACCACGCCCCTAAGAGCCTATAAGAACCACGCCCCTAGAGCCTATAAGAACCAAGTCCCTAGAGCCTATAAGAACCACGCCTCTAGAGCCTATAGAACCACGCCCCTAGAGCCTATAAGAACCACGCCCCTAGAGCCTATAAGAACCACGCCCCTAGAGACAACAAGAACCACGCCCCTAGAGCCTATAAAACCACGCCCCTAGAGCCTATAAGAACCAAGCCCTAGGGCCTACAAGAACCACACCCTAGAGCCTATAAGAACCACGCCCCTAGAGCCTATAAGAACCACGCCCCTAGAGCCTATAAGAACCACGCCCCTAGAGCATACAAGAACCACGCCCCTAGAGCCTATAAGAACCACGCCCCTAGAGCCTATAAGAACCAAGCCCCTAGGGCCTACAAGAACCACGCCCCTAGAGCCTACAAAACCACGCCCCTAGAGCCTATAAGAACCACGCGCCTTAGAGCCTATAAGAACCAAGCCCCTAGAGCCTATAAGAACCACGCCCCTAGAGCCTACAAGAACCACGCCCCTAGAGCCTATAAGAACCACGCCCCTAGAGCCTATGAGAACCAAGCCCCTAGGGCCTACAAGAACCACGCCCCTAGAGCCTATAAGAACCACGCCCCTAGAGCCTATAAGAACCACGCCCCTAGAGCCTATAAGAACCACACCCTTAGAGCCTACAAGAACCACACCTTAGAGCCTATAGAACCACACCCTAGAGCCTAAAGAACCACGCCCCTAGAGCCTATAAGAACCACGCCCTTAGAGCCTATAAGAACCACGCCCTAGAGCCTATAAGAACCACGCCCCTAGAGCCTATAAGAACCACGCCTTAGAGCCTATAAGAACCACGCCCCTAGAGCCTATAAGAACCACGCCCCTAGCCTATAAGAATCACGCCCCTAGAGCCTATAAGAACCACGCCCTTAGAGCCTATAAGGAACCACCCTAGAGCCTATAAGAACCACGCCCTAGACCTATAAAACCAAGCCCTAGGGCCTACAAGAACACCCCCTAGAGCCTATAAAACCACGCCCCTAGAGCTATAAGAACCACGCCCCTAGAGCCTATAAGAACCACGCCCCTAGAGCCTATAAGAACCACACCCTTAGAGCCTATAAGAACCAAGCCCTTAGAGCCTATAAGAACCAAGCCCTTAGAGCCTATAAAACAAGCCCTTAGAGCCTATAAGAACCAAGCCCTAGAGCCTATAAGAACACGCCCTAGAGCCTATAAGAACCACGCCCTAGAGCCTATAAGAACACGCCCCAGAGCCTATAAGAACCACGCCCTTAGAGCCTATAAGAACCACGCCCTAGAGCCTATAAGAACCACGCCCCTAGAGCCTATAAGAACCACGCCCCCAGAGCCTATAAGAACCACGCCCTTAGAGCCTATAAGAACCACGCCCCTAGAGCCTATAAGAACCACGCCCCTAGAGCCTATAAGAACCACGCCCCTAGAGCCTATAAGAACCAAGCCCCTAGAGCCTATAAGAACCAAGCCCCTAGAGCTATAAGAACCAAGCCCCTAGAGCCATAAGAACCAAGCCCTAGGCCTACAAGAACCACGCCCCTAGAGCCTATAAGAACCAAGCCCATAAGGCTATAAGAACCAAGCCCCAGAGCCTATAAGAACCAAGTCCCTAGAGCCTACAAGAACCACGCCCTAGACCTATAAGAACCAAGCCCCTAGAGCCTATAAGAACCAAGCCCATCAGGCCTATAAAACCAAGCCCTAGAGCCTATAAGAACCACGCCCTAGAGCATACAAGAACCACGCCCCTAGAGCCATAAGAACCAGCCCTAGACCTATAGAACCAAGCCCAGAAGCCTATAAGAACCAAGCCCCTAGAGCCTATAAGAAACCACGCCCCTAGAGCCTATAAGAACCACGCCCTTAGAGCCTATAAGAACCACGCCCTAGAGCCATAAAGAACCACTTCCCTAGAGCCTATAAGAACCACGCCCCTAGAGCCTATAAGAACCACGCCCTTAGGAGCCTATAAGAACCACGCCCCTAGAGCCTATAGAGACCACGTCCCTAGAGCCTATAAGAACCCAAGCCCTAGAGCCTATAAGAACCAAGCCCCTAGAGCCTATAAGAACCAAGCCCCTAGAGCCTATAAGAACCAAGCCCTAGAGCATAGAACCAAGCCCCTAGGCCTACAAGAACCACGCCCCTAGAGCCTATAAGAACCAAGCCCATAAGCCTATAAGAACCAAGCCCCTAGAGCCTATAAGAACCAAGCCCCTAGAGCCTACAAAAACCACGCCCCTGAAACCTATA
This sequence comes from Salvelinus sp. IW2-2015, assembly GCF_002910315.2. Taxonomy (NCBI): domain Eukaryota; kingdom Metazoa; phylum Chordata; class Actinopteri; order Salmoniformes; family Salmonidae; genus Salvelinus; species Salvelinus sp. IW2-2015. The sequence continues at coordinate 15,972,012 of NC_036842.1, forward strand.
AGAACCAAGCCCTAGAGCCTATAAGAACCAAGCCATCAGGCCTATAAGAACCAAGCCCCTAGAGCCTATAAAAACCACGCCCCTAAGAGCATACAAGAACCACCCCCCTAGAGCCTATAAGAACCACGCCCCTAGAGCCTATAAGAACCAAGCCCCTAGGCCTACAAGAACCACGCCCCTAGAGCCTACAAGAACCACGCCCCGAGAGCCTATAAGAACCACCGCCCTAGAGCCTATAAGAACCACCCCTTAGAGCCTATAAGAACCACACCCTTAGAGCCTATAAGAACCACGCCCCTAGAGCCTATAAAGAACCACGCCCTAGAGCCTAAGAACCACGCCCTTAGAGCCTAAGAACACGCCCCTAGAGCCTATAAGAACCACGCCCCTAGAGCCTATAAAGAACCACGCCCCTAGAGCCTATAGAACCACGCCACTAGAGCCTATAAGAACCACGCCCTTAGAGCCTATAAGAACCACGCCCTTAGAGCCTATAAGAACCACGCCCCTAGAGCCTATAAGAACCACGCCCATAGAGCCTATAAGAACCACGCCCCTAGAGCCATAAAGAACCACGCCCCTAGAGCCTACAAGAACCACGCCCCTAGAGCCTATAAGAACCACGCCCCTAGAGCCTATAAGAACCACACCCCTAGAGCCTATAAGAACCACGCCCTTAGAGCCTATAGAACCAAGCCCTTAGAGCCTTAAGAACCAAGCCCTTAGAGCCTATAAGAACCACGCCCCTAGAGCCTATAAGAACCAAGCCCCTAGAGCCTATAAGAACCAAGCCCTTAGAGCCTATAAGAACCACGCCCTTAGAGCCTATAAGAACCAAGCCCCTAGAGCCTATAAAGAACCACGCCCCTAGAGCCTATAAGAACCACGCCCCTAGAGCCTATAAGAACCACGCCCCTAGGGCCTATAAGAACCAAGCCCTAGAGCCTATAAGAACCACGCCCCTAGAGCCTATAAGAACCACGCCCCTAGAGCCTATAAGAACCAAGCCCCTAGAGCCTATTAAGAACCACGCCCCTAGAGCCTATAAGAACCAAGCCCCTAGAGCCTATAAGAAACCAAGCCCCTAGAGCCTATAAGAACCAAGCCCCTAGAGCCTATAAGAACCAAGCCCCTAAGGGCCTACAAGAACCACGCCCCTAGAGCCTATAAGAACCAAGCCCATAAGGCCTATAAGAACCAAGCCCCTA